>NC_056738.1:252979770-253069770 GCF_019279795.1 Protopterus annectens
CGATAGATATACCTATATGTGTAGTAGTACATGAGTTTGTCATACTATATAGATGTGGAAATACAAATGTTAGCTAGACATGAATTTGTGTGTGTACATGACATGAGAAGTAAAAGAAAATTACAAGAGCTGCCATGTGCAGTACATAAGCTGCTACAGACATTTAACATCATATTGTACATAAAATATGCAAATTGCATTGTGTGACGTGAAATGTTGACATTTGTAACATAATTAAATAACAGAGTGGAACAAAAATAGTACCTCTCATAACAGATTTTCTGTGCATTAGGCATACCTGTGTAAGAATACATAAGCTGGCCAATGATGTCTACAGTGGAATTTGAACTTCAAAACTATGCAGTTGTGACTACATGTCACCATATTGGTTACAGTGATACTCTTTAGTTATAACTGTTCAGGTCTCCAAACCATATCATTTAAGGTAGTTGTGTTAAAAGGAGATACTGCCAGCACAGCTAGCTGGACATTTGTAAATAATTATATGTCATTTGTGAATACCAAACTAATTTATACAAGATGCTTGTGTTACAAATGTATTAGAATTGTATATCATGTGTATATCAAACTGCTCTGTACAGATATTTGTGTTGAAATGGTATTTGTAAAGTGCTTGTGCTTAAAATGTATCCACAGTGTGCCCTACTGGAAGAGAACAGAAATGTACATGCACTATTGTAACTGTTTAAATGTATATATTTTAACAGTGGAAACTGGAATACAGGAGACTAACGGCAGTACAGCAAACTTTAGAAAAATATCTGAAATTAAATTACTTTATAGGCTAGGCCATAAAAATGTTTCAAAGCAGCTAGAGACACAAAGTCTGTACTAGGAACCTTTCTGTATTGTCTTTCGGGTGAACTAATCACTACTTTGGAAGCATGGAGGAATGCAATTGTTTTACAACTTCCAGCACCTGCCAAATATCTGAGCAAAAGCCCTTGTATGAGTATTTTTACAGGTAGTTGCTAAATTCTGCCAGCTTCAGCAATGGGTGTTTTGCCTGGGAACTAGAAGTCAGATGACCAGAAATGAAGTCACTCTGCAAGCTATCCCAGCAATAATACTTTAGATATTATTTTGAGACGTCTCTCTGTGAGACAGAGCATTATGCAGTCTGTCTTGGACCTGACAACAAGAAGAAGAGCCATTCACCACATCTGCCTTGCTCTGTTAGTAAGTTATTAGGGTATAGTAACTCTCTTAGATACAGTCAGGAATATAGTGAAGCTGAGTTTAGATATTATTTTTCTTTATTTGTTTGAGGTTATCCTTCAATGTTTTAAATATTTCCTGTGATTTTGAACTCTGATGTCACTGTGAATATACATATTTAGTATTGTTTAGTTCTTTTCTTATTTATTATTAAATATATTTAAACATTTTATTGTGACTGATCTGTGTAGAGATATTTAAGTTTTGAGAGTACATGCATATTTATTTGGTGACACTGTGTGGGCCAGTCCTAATAGCTTTGCTCTTGGTCAAACTACCATTTGTATTAATATTAATATTACACAGTAAGATTGGACATCCTTTATTAAGGGCCTTAAAGTAGCTGATAAGGAGTGACTGGTGGGAGTGGTAACTACCTTATAGGCTGGGCAGAAGGGGGCATAGCTAGTAAACCTGTGCCAGCCTTTCCCAGGTGTGTGTGTGTGTGTGTGTGTGTGTGTGTATATATATATATATATATATATACATATATATATATATATATAAATCATATCTCAAAGAGTGTGTGTGTCAGCTACTTGGGCAGGGACACGAAGCAATAGTTGGATAGAGAGAGTGCTGGAGGTCTTGACTTGGTCACTCAGCTGAGATCTCAACTCTGTAGCTGTGCCAGTGGGGAGTTTTACTGGGGATCTGGAGGAAGATGGAGAAACCAGCCCCAGACTGACTGTGGTCTCTGTGTGCTCTTAAGGGAATTGCACTCGATGAGAGACTTGCATCTGGAAGTACTGTGTGTGCACCTGTTATCCTCCCAGTGAACACCCCCCCCCCAGGGGGGCCACTGGTAAGGATTGAGGCTCCTTGATTACTGGTCCACTGATGGGTCATCACAGTTGTCATTTGTGATGTCATTATTCTCACAAAGGAGAGGAATATTAACACTCAATACTGTCATTTATACTCAGCTAGTTTTTATAGTACGTTAACCACATGAATAAAAGTTGACATTTAATTATAACTACACATAGTCATAAGTCATATCCATGTGTAAAGGAAACACAAGTACATCATTGTACACATATACTGTAATACAGAATATTCCAGAAAATTTATAGATAATGACAAAATGTGCATTTATTCACAATCTAAAACTAACACGTGTCAGTATGTTGAGGTTAACTTTCATAGTTTGCATGACAATATTCTTCTGTACTTGAAACGCATACATAGTCATAAAAGGTATTAGTGTACAAATGTGGAATTCAAACTTACATATGTAAAGTAGGTAGGAAGGCAGTCAATGACTCCATATATAGTGCTAACCCTATAGCTGTAGCACAGTATAAGGATTACATAAAATAATATACCTAACCATGTGGACAATGACCTACAAATGTACACAGCTGTTTTATGCTGAACTTAGTGTGGTGTTACATAATAATGAATACATATACTCTGTTTACAAGACTCACATATATTCCAGTCATGATGACCTGCATTGTTCTTAAATTCATTAAACTGATGAGATAAGAAATGGATTAGGAAAGACTGTAGTGAATTTTAAACTTTAGAGTTAACTAATGCATGTGTTACTTCATCATTCACACATACATCACTGTGAACAAAATATTGTATGATGTTTCTATGGATATGGATAATGGAAAAATACATAGACAACAGCAGCCTAATTGCTATAGGTGGTGGTGCACCACGGTCATGCTAAATGTGTAAAAATGTGTTCTGTGCAAGTTACCAAGCAAATACAGATCTTCAATTTGTGATGTGCAATATTAAATGAATTGCTGCCATTTCTCCAAAATGGGATACACTGTTTTAGCCCTGCTGACCTTCATTCCTCTGCTCTCTAGAGCATATCTCCACCTCTCCAGAGTCTCCTCAACCTGATTCCTACTCTCACTACAGATCAGAATGTCATCTGCAAACATCATAGTCCATGGGGCCTCCTGTCTGATCTCATCTGTCAACCTGTCCATCACCACTGCAAATAAGAAAGGACTCAGAGCTGATCCTTGATGTAATCCCACCTCCATCTTAAACGGATCTGTCACTCCCACTGCAGTCCTCACCACTGTCACACTACCCTCGTTCATATCTGGTACCACTCTTACATACTTCTCTGCTACTCCCAACTTCCTCATACAATACCACAACACTTCTCTAGGCACCCTGTCATATGCTTTCTCCAAGTCTACAAAGACACAATGCAACTCCTTCTGACCTTCTCTGTATTTCTCCAATAACACTCTCAGAGCAAAGTTAAAGATGTTAAGATTTGCACTTGGTGTGACTAGGATGGATAGGATTAGGAATCAGTATATTAGAGGGTCAGCTCATGTTGGACAGTTTGGAGACAAAGCAAGAGAGACAAGATTGCGTTGGTTTGGACATGTGCTGAGGGGGGCTGATGGGTATATTGGAAAAAGATGCTAAGGATGGAGCTGCCAGGTAAGAGGAAAATAGGAAGGCCTAAGATAAGGTTTATGGACATGGTGAGAGAGGACATGCAGGTGGTTGGTGTGACCCCTAATGGGAAAAGCCGAAAGATGATGATGATGATGGGATACACTGGGATTTGACACCATACAAAGGCAAACAACATTCATGTTACCAAATTGCTTAACCACATGAGCTAATAGACATGACAGTCCATTAAAAGTTTTAAAAGAATTTATTATGGAATAACAGTAATAGTATTTTGAAGGCTATATTAATATACAGGTATAATAGGCAGTCTTGCGTAATGTTTGCACTGGTTCAGTATAGTTGCTGACAACTTCAGAATGTGTTGATATGCAAATGTAAACTTTAATGATTGAAGCACATTATTTTTCCATGTAAATTACTATTATTATTACATTTAATCATGGAATACACTTGAAACACAATACATCACCTAAACACATGCTTTTTACATACATACATACACACACGCACGCACACACACATGCACGCACACACACACACACACACACACACACACACACACACACACACACACACACACACACACACACGCACATATATATATAAAATAATGTAGGTATTAAAGTGCAGAATATTTAACTTACTGTAGGCATCAAGTGGCTGGTGTTGAACCTGTGTGACTCTTTAGTGAAAATCCTCCAAGTCCCTCCGATGTAGGTCATTATAGCAGTGGCTAACCTGCATACCAGTCTGGTAGATCCCAGTTTGTCTATGGTGCTCCCTTGCTATTCAGTTCTAAATGTCGATCATTGTAAAGTTCCTGGGGCATGCTGCATCCTTTATTCATGTCCAGCGTAAACAGTGAGCATCTGTGTCATCTCCTCATCTGTCCAGTTTGACGCCTGGACTAACCAAAACTTCCCCTCAGTCAGAATTCTCGGTATGGTTCTAAAAGCCTTTTTTTTCAAATGCCTTCTAAAAAACATTAACTGAGGTCCCATTCAGTTTGCACGTAGCAAGAGTATGATAAGAATATCTATAACCACATTACATTTTGAAGTTGGCACATATAGGATGGTGGCAGACTATTGGAGAGCACATGCTACAGATAGTCCCACTTATTGATATCTGTTGGGCTGTTGCACTGAGCACTGCTCACTAATGCCGAGCTATTGGTTAATGCACTGAGATTCAAAAACTTACACAGATGTTCACTAATGGGAATGCAAAACATTGAATGTTACTGAACCTCATTAATTATGTATGGTTCAAAGGGTATAAAAAAGTGATGTACGCTTACCTAACCTCACTCTGGGATGCAGATGACTGATAGCTAGCTTCCAAACATAAGCTGTCGCTTACTTGTATTGCTGTGCTGGAATACACTGCTGCTATCACTTACCTATGTACACATTATGCTGTGTAAAACAACTGAAATGTTTTCATGCATATGTTATTTGAAACTGTCTGCATTACAGTTTGTCTCCTACATAAAGTACGGGTGTATGCCTCAACAATATGAACACATATGGGTACATGTCCATGACTAGTATGGAGGTTTTCCTTCTGGTGAACTACAGATATGGACATAATAGACATATATAGTACTATGCAGAAAATGCCCAATAGCAACCAGAATACCTCTGCAAACACAGTAAAGACAAACAAAAATCCAGAAAAAATGCTGAGGTTAGGCTCCAGTGTCCAAATCAAAGTAAAAAAGCAGTCTTCAGTCTTCAATAAAGGTAAAAAAGCAGACTTGAATCGAAGAATAAAAGTATATGAAGTCTTCTTTATTGTCACACAAGCGCTTTCACATATTGCTTCCTCAGGTGTGTGAAACATCCTATGTGCTTTTGGTACAATTGGTGAGTGTGTTTGGATGTGCATGTAACTGTGGCAACACCATTGTTACAGTAGTGAAGTTGTGACACATTGGTTATGTGTTTGTCTCTGAATTGACATAGTATCCACTGACTTGAGTTCAAATCACACATCTTCAAAAATAACATGTCCAAACGTGAAATGGATTAATAGCTGTGTACATGAACAGTGATGATGTTTGGGTATATGATTAACTATTTATGTTTGTTCCATTTATCTGCACATAATGGTGGTATACATAACATGGACTGTTTTGCATAGCTATACATTGTACATGTGAGCCAAGGCATTAATTTGATATATGCTTTGGTAATTGCTATGTCAGTATGAGGACCCCTATGTAAACTCTAAGATGTGCATATCATCATGTCTTCCAGATGTCAAACCACAATAGTAGGGACAATTTTAAACCAAGTGAAACAAAATAATTATGAAGGATCTATGCAAGCATGGCCACAGCCTTCTTGGATGGATAGGCAATACCATGGGTGAAAATCTCGTGTGGCTGGATCTTATGCACATGATCAGTACTGTGGGAGGATGCAATAGATCCATGGAGGCCTACCAGTGATGTTGCTCTGACATAATCCTCCATGCAGCCAATAGATACTGCTGCTATGAGAGAGAGAGGAATGCCACTTGAGGTGGGCTAACATTACCTCCCCTGGATAGGACAATGATGTTCCTGACCTTCGATCATAACACCTGCTAGAATCATTGAACTCCCAGGGAGGTATTGAGGCAGGTGTTTCAGGACATACAGGTATGTCCAACATTCACAAGCACTGCAGCAGACGCTGATTCTAATTGAAGGACATTAATTCATAATTTTTACCGTAATGTTATATTTGTGTTACAGTAGCAGAACTATGTCATGGCCATAACAGCAACACCTGATATGGATGTACAACATAAGTGTCATAGCATGTCATCCTACTCACATAGTACACTATTAGCAACATGTGTGATGTGTTTTTTAGTTGAGTAGCCCCATTGACATTGGAACAGTAGTAACACTTGCATTTAAGTGTCTCTACATTCTGTTAATGTGATCCATTGCTGTTGCATATCTCTGCTTCCTGCCATGACTGTGGAGTATACTCACATGATGTTGTTTGTGTGCTAGTTTAACCTACAGATATAACTGCAAGACATGGCCATGAATCATCGGGCACAGACAGACCTGGTAAGGCTGTTCATATTGTTGCTGTTGTACAACACTGATTAGCACAACTGTGATCTATATTAATGTTGGCTTGTTCCCTACATAGGTACATCTGCATGATGTCCGAACTATTTGACATGTACATGTCTCCATATTCTGTTGGTGTGATCAATAGCTGTTGTGTGACTCTGCCTCCTGTTATGATTGAGAAGTACCACATGTTGTTGTTTGGGTGCCATGTAGCAATACAAGTTCCGCTTTAAGTCAGATGATACATTTCCCAACCAATGAGGATGTACCTGGTAAGGCAGTCTGGTTATCTTATTTCACTGTTGGTAATTACATCTGTGCCCTTGATGACTAATGTGGTCTGATCATGTTGCACACCATCTGCATGTGTTATATGATGGTCAGGAGCACAGATATGGATAGGTCATGGCAGCATTAGCTGCACAGCATGACAGTGTGTTGTCTACTCCATGCTCTGTTAAAAGCTTTGTTACAGCAGTGGCATAGTACAAACTGGGTGTTATGTGCCTAACTGTACTGAGCAGATTACCTCCAGTGGGGAAAGGCAAACCTCCTCTCATTAAACCCACACATGGCCCTTGGACATCAGTTTCTGTTCTGCAATGTGCAAGCACATCTGCTCTTTGTCACTCAGCTGTGAAACCAGCAGTCATGGTCAGACAAACAAATTGTGCTACTCATCCTAACCATCCTAACCACGCTGTGTCCCAAAATTCTATTGTCACCACGTCCAGCTTCTCAGTAAAGCAGTAAAGCACCATGGGGTGAGTGTTTCTGGATGTGACAAGGGCAGCCCGGACCACAGTGTGAGCTACCAGCATGAGCTCTGTAGTCTGTCTTAGGGTAACATTGACCGCTCATCCAATGTGTGTTCTGTTGTGTCATTCTGACCACTCTGCTGACCACTGTTGTTTTTTCAAATGTCTGATGCCACAGGATTGTTCTGCTCAGTTAGCTGACCTAGGTGACTAGTTTCAAGTTATGATATGCAGTACACATTTGTCATTAGTATATGTCAGTACTGACATTGATGACAGTAATGCTTTATAAGTTCATAGGTTCATAGAATAATACTAGGCTAACTGCCTTTGTGGGCCATTTTTTAAGCCTAGTCAATTACCCTATGTGAGAATCAAACCCTGCACATTTGGTTTATAAGACAAACACCTTAACCATTATGTCAACCTCACTTTATGTGACAATTGCCGTGTTTCTATGTTTGCATCTTTCGCTAGTTAACATATAGCACACATTTTCAAGATTAACAGCAATGATTGTTACATTACACATTTACTTGTTATTTGCCATTCCCACATGCACGCATATGACTCTGTACATATACCCATGTTACTTATGGCATTTTAATATGTTACTGCACGTGCCTCACCCTCAGTACTCAATGCACTTCTGTGGACCAGTTTCTATTTTTTTATCCTGATGCTGACTTATGGTTCCTATGTGTGCCTTCTCATATCTACTTGATTCTACACACATATATACCTATGTTGCTGTATCCAAAACATTGCATGTTTCACTGTATTCTTACCCCTAACTGAGCTATGTTGCACCAATGACCTGTGCACTGAAAGGTTGTCTTATGTATGACTTTCCATTTCAGGCATGGTATGTGAGACTTGCTTGTGGTATTTTTCTTTTTGGCTAGTCCTTGGGATGTTTGCCTTTTCTCCTAACTGCTTTATGTTGTTTACTGTGTTGTGCCATATTATTACACTTCACTATGTTATGTGTGCTGCATCATGGTTAGTGTATGGTCCCTGCATTTAAGTTATGTTTGTGCTGATGCATTCCCATACACTACACAGGCGTAGATTTGTTGTGGTAATGGCTATTTTATGACTACCTTTCTCTGTTAGTTTTCTGTATGATATCCTATCTGTAGAATGCCACCTTCTGTCGTGCTCACCTCCTGTGTGCCATACATATGCCAGTATATGCCCATGTTGAGTTTGGTAATGATGATGGCTTATTCCCATGATGGATGTAGACTGTCCATCATATTATATGTGGGTGAGCAGCTGATGTTCATGAATGTGCATCAGGGAGGGTCCACTTAATACAGGCACATAAGCATTCACAGTGACATTATGGCTCTGACCTGCATGCACTTGTCATGCCAATGATCATGTAGCACACCAGCTGTGTGTGTGTGTTATATGAAGGTTAGAAGTGCAGACATGGAGAGATCTTTAGTGATATATCTTCCTGAAAGACTTGGTGATGCTTTTTCTGTATGCAACCAGATCTGTCTCTGGCTAAGTTTTGTGTATATGGTCTAACAGGTATATTATATGCTTATGTTGTGTATGATGTTCACTGTGGACAACTAATGTTTTTTTTCCATTATTCGGGCTCTGTACTGCTGCTGTGGGGCAACATTACATGAACATCACAGTTTAGACTGTGTACATTTGTGCAATGGCTTGTCATGACTCAAAGGTACGTGTCAGAAGCTGCCGTGTTGGTCAAGATAGGATATATGGCCACATCTTCTGTCATCCATGTCTATTTCTTCTCATCCCTGCATCCTGCTGATCATCCTGTGACAGCTCTGATAGCTCAACATCAGACATCTGAGTTTCTTGGAGTAGTTCACCCACACCTGTGGCTGGCAGGTCACCATGTTTTGATGTTATCATGTGCAGTATGGTAGATATGATGATCACCTGTGATGTCTTTTCTGGTATGTACTGGAGTGCACCAATGAATGTGCCCAGATCTATGACTCTTGCTTTCAGCATGCCATACACTCACTCAGTGGGGTTTCATGCAGTGGTGTGTACTCTGTTGTATGCATCCTTGGCAGGGGTTTATGGGGCTCTGTATAGTGTTGTAAGGTAAGGCTCCAGTGGATAACTGCAGTCACCCATATTTATTGGGATGAGAAGGAATATTTTTTTCATCTTGCTTCTTGTTGCAATGATGCCTGGCTACGGCTTACCATATAGTGGTGGTCATGTACTTATTAGTAGGGGCCCCTCTGGTATTTCACCATGTTGGAGAGCAGATTTCAAGACACTTTCCCTCCAGAATGCTTAATCATGCACAGGACTGGGGTGTGTTGCTATGGTATTAGTAATGAGGCCATCTGCAGAGCACACCACCTGACAACTAAGCAATAGCCACCTCTTTCCATTGATGTATCATTCAGCATCAGGTGCAGTGTTTTTTTTTTGGGGGGGGGGGATATGTGAGTGCAGTCTATTGCACCAAAAACAGTGGGGAATTTGGCAATAGCATAGAACTGTTGCATGAAAGTTCTGCATTACATGGCTGTTGTTGGAAAGTGGATGTATTTATCCACGTTGGTGCACATTATTGCCAGGAATTGCATAAGGATGTGACTGGCAGCTGTCTTAGACACTCCTACAGCATCTCCCATAAGCCACTGAAATGTTCCAGAGGCCACTATACCAAGACTCAGGCACACTTTTATTTCTAACGGTACTGGATCACCCTTCAGACTACAAGCATACATGTGGGGTGCACATGTCCTGCAAACAACATGCACCAACTCTGTATCTAATCTGTATCTGTCTATTATTTCCTACTCAGAGAGCTGGCTTATCTGTAACCTAGCTCTGCATCTGTCTGTCTACTGGGATGCCTTTGCAGATCATCCTCTATTATAACTTGCAGTACCCCAGGCTGCTGTATTGTATTAAATGCCAGTTGCATTTTTTAAGTTAGGTTGGTGGAATCCACAGGATTACCTAGGAAATTGTGGAATACAGCAGCATTAAAATTAAGCACATATGGCCTTCTCAGACTGCTTTCTGAAAGTTGTCATTGAAGTGCTGTGTTGCATTTAAATTGAATTACGCACACGCATTGTGTTTTGAAATCCAGTGGCCACATGCAGAGTTCACAATTATCCTACACTAAATAGATAATTACTTGGTTTTACTTTAGCATACATTATGAAATCACATCCACTGCTAATGCACTTATGTCTTCCTTCAACAAGCTGCACTGTCTGCAACTATCTGGCCCACAGTCTTTTATTGCATTCATTTTTTTCAAAAGGCTGACAGCAATTAAAATCTTGTGAGACTTTCTGAGGACCATTTTGAGGGTCAAGTCCCTTTACTTCAAGGTACAACTACTTTGTAGTTGATTATATTAAGTAAAGGGTGCAGAGGGTAGAACCCTGTGCATTGCAAATATGGGTAGCTTTGCCTCTCCAAAAGTAAACACATAAATACATAATAATTAAAAAGAAAACAAAAGAAAAAAAAAAGCTTTTGTGAAAACAATGTTGCCTTTAGTATAGCTACTTTCACACAATTTTCTTTATTTCATTGTTCCATTAAGTATGTCAGCGTAACAAATGTATCTGTGGCAATATATATTTTTGTAATATGAAGTCCTGAAAATTGCTTTAGAATGCTATGCTACACTCCTGATGGTCATTTACACATGTAAGTGGCAATGAATTATTATTTTGTTGGCTTGTCCACCCATGCAGGTATAACAATTTGGTTCAGCAAAGAAGGATACAAATTAACAAAACTTCTAAATGATCTTCTGACAGATTATATCAGCTGTAAGGGCTTTGAAGTGCATGTTAAAACAGATCTCCACAAGTAGCATAGTCGCTTTGACAGTAGAAAAGCAATTAGTATGGTAGGTTTATTGCCTTCCTTTAGTGCATTCGGCAATTAAGCTGCCACGTTTCCATTTTCAAAACTGCTGAGTGACCTCCTAAGATATCTCCCAGCTCTTCATTCCCTTTTGATATGCATTTTATACTGCTATGTTTTTTGCATGCATTGTACAGTATTATATTAATGCAGCTCTAATTTCCTCATTCACTGATTTTCCATACATGAGTTATGATAACAAGTATTTTCAGTTTATTTTAATTGCTGTCTCTATCCCATTTAGTGTTTTGTGTAAATATCTTGTATATGGATCACAGTGGTGCCACAACACTTGATCACTTGTTCCTTTCTTGGCTGGAGTGCTTTCTGTGTGTAGTCTACTAGTCCTTCATTGTCCAAATGGGTTTTTGTAGGGTCTCTAGTTTCCTCACACATACTAAAGGCATGCCAGTAAGTGAAATGTTGAGCCTGTAAATTGTCCATAGATGTGTTTTGTGTGTATTGTGTATGTGCTTATAAGCAAGACAGTGTATGAGTATGTATCCTGTGATGAATTGATATCCCTGTCCAGAAACAGTTCTGTTTTTTTACATGCATTACTTACTGGGAAAAAAAAAACAGGTATTGTAAATTAGAGAATTACCAATGTTACA
This sequence comes from Protopterus annectens, assembly GCF_019279795.1. NCBI lineage: Eukaryota > Metazoa > Chordata > Ceratodontiformes > Protopteridae > Protopterus > Protopterus annectens. Next base: position 252,991,770 of record NC_056738.1, read on the forward strand.
AACATTCTTCCTGTATATTATAATGATTTGACAGTTTTCACTCTGGGCTTCAACCAGTTTACCTTCTTCTGTCAACAATCAGAAAAAAGTTTGTGGGAACAATACACACAGAAAAGTGTTCTGGAGGATGAATGAAGAGTAGACAGGAACTGAATAATTTATATAATGTTGCTTAGGCTTAGCTTATATGATATATAACAACAGATGTGAATTATAATGTTTGTAAATGTGAACTTGTTAATATGATTTGATTACTTTTATATAAATGGTAGTTTGCCTATGTCACAAGTGCTAATTCAATAAAGGTGTAAAAAAAAAATCAGAAAAAAGTAGACAAGATAAGTTAAACAAAATAATAAAAAAATTACCAAATGCGCAAACGTGTTAACAACACACTTAAACAAAACCCTGTAAGTGACCAACGGTCTAGTACAAAAGAAACTAAACTGTAAAAATGTCCAGAAATGAATGGTATCAGAAAACACACAAAGAATGCTAACACAGAGTGTGAGCAAATGCATCTCTCTCAACTTTCATCTTCCCAGTTCAAAGCACAGAATCTGAAATATATACCCTTTTGTTGAGATGGCCAGCAATGTGTGGGACATACAAGGCAACTGAGTCAGGAGACCCATTTACACTTTGCAAATATACGCACTCATGCTGTAGTACCATTTCTCAAGATCGACAAACCCAGGTTATTCCAGAAGTAGATATATAGTACACACCCAATTATCAAGACTTAATCTGAATTATGCTAGGTTGTTCCTTTGTTTATTTTGCACAGGACATTTATTTCAGTGGTGAGGTGAGAGGTGGGTAACACATTTGTCTATCCTGTGGTTTTTATTTATGTGCTGGTCAAGATTTAAGTCCTTAGTTCCAGTACCAATGGAGCTATTTGACTTGTGAACATTCAGGAGATAAAGGAGGATTGGATCCCTAATACAACAGAATGCAATGCATACATCATCAAGAACCACTAAAACTGAATAAAGGGATAGTACTTCAAGCCTTTCCTGTAGTGCAGTAACCTTAGTCCTACAGTCATCTTCCTAAGGAACCTGTAAGGCCTTTCAAATTGTGTAATGTGTATAGAAAGTACATTCTGAATGGGTTATTGTACTCAGTAATTGACCTAATTAGGGCTGCATAGAGAAGGAAGGTAACTTCTTTTGATCTGGATAATATGCCTTTAGATATTAGCTGTGTAAATCAAATGGATTTTTCTGAGTATTGCTGCTACAGTGTGATTGATAGAAAGGGAATGAATTGGTGGTCCAGGTTCCAAAATCCCTGACAAACATGATCACTTTGGAGTGTGATTTTGGCTATGCTTTACACTGACTGGGTATCGAAAGAATATTTGAGAATAATGTCCAGTCTGCAGTCATCTGCAAGCCTTGTTTACCAAAGGTCCTGATTTCTAGCCCAGAGAGCAATGAAGTAGATGCTGAAAAGGATGGGTCCCAGTTCAGAGTCATGGTGCACCACTAGTTACCTTTATACTTTCTAGGCAGGTGCCTTCACTTTCCTCAACTGTAAGGGTTCTATCTTTCATCCAATTTGCTATCCACTTCACCAGCTATGCAGGATGAAGAACTGAGTACAACTCAGATGACTTGGCTTCAAATAGAAGCCCAAGTGCAGAAGATATCACCAAGATGGGATGAGAGTGAAGTGGTCAGTGCCTCTTCACCCTTTCTGGAGAAAAAGATGGTGGCATGGGCTATCACAGCATATTGGAGGGTACCCTACTAGATGGAAATAAAGGTACAGGATGGTGTAAAATGAGCAAGTAATATGTGATGTTATAGCTGGAATCAGCACATATGTGGCAGCAAGAATGTGGCAAATGGCCAGCACTGCAAGGTATCTGAAAGATGTCAAAAGGTAGAGGTTGATAGGACACCCTGTTGACTGCCTAAGTGATGGCCTCTTATGATCCATCCTCATTCATACACAGGCCAGTCAAATCACAAAAGGAATACTGGTCAGCAGGCAAAGGGGAAAAGCAGAAAAAGTGCACTTTTGATTTAGTGCACTTTCACTTAAATGGGTTCAATCTTCTATTTGTCGAGAAAGTGTGTTTTCGATAATCAGAAGTAGACCCATATCTATATCTATCTGTATATCTATCTATCTATATATATATATATATATATATATATATATATATATTTAGTGTAAACATGAAACACTGAGCAATTCAGTGATATGATTTTTTTTTTCTTACAACAGAAGGCTATTTTGAAGAGTTCATATGTGGTGTGTTGCCATAGCACCCTCACAACCGACCATTTTTTGAGTCACTTTGTCCCCTGTGTCTGCTGACCACTAAGTCTTCCCTTGATCAAACATACACTATTGGGGGAGAGGGGCATTTTATAGGCATCCATGAGAGTTCTTTTTGGTCTCATTGGAATCCTGGTTATGTGATCTTTTTCTGTTTTATTTCTTAACCATGCCCCTGGTGGTGGCATCACCACTTCCATCACTTCAGGGGTTGTCTAATCCCCCTACTCGGCTCATGTATGGTACATGCAGTGACGAGACTACCATAACCTAGCAAGGTATAGGTCACCATCTGTGCCCCAAGAATCCCATAACTCATACCTAGACCTGCTGGAGGCACTTACCTCCCAGCCAAATACTCTATATGGGAGACTTTAACTACCCCTCTATAGAGTGGGAAACGTACGCTGCCTCCAGTTTGCAAGCACAATGCTTCCTGGACTCTGTTAGCACAAATATCCTTGACCAGATAATGTATGTTCCAACCAAAGGTTCAAATATACTAGATGTAGTACTCACTAATATGTGATAGCACTGCTGCCCACCATGTCACATCCTCACTGGTGAAGTCGGATCACAAAACTTTCTCCTTCAAAATAAAAATCAATTTGGAAAACCCAGGAAAACACAGACAAATAACTGGTTCAAAAGCCATAAATTTTAACTCAATGCCAAGAAGTGCATTATAGTACTTTTATGGAAAAAGTCCACCCAGGTTAATTATTCCATCAATAAGATACCCCTAAGAGTTTACCCAGTAGTTAGGAACTATTCTAAAGCAAACTACATGCTGTTAACAACAACCTGTCAAAATTCAATGCCCCTCCGATCCTTGAGTTCACTGCAACCTATGCAAAATTGTTTACATAAACCCTGTACAATCTTGTAAATGGCTGCATAGAGGCTGCTGTACCAATGAGAAGTTAGCCCAAAGCAAACCCCAAAGACAAACCACACTGGTAGAATCCTAACCTTAACAGGGCATATAACAAAAGGAAAAGAAATGTCAAGGCCAAAATCAGAAAGAGCAGCTTTCATAATGACAAGAGCTCACTAATTAAACAAAAGTGGAAAACAAGAGTACTAAATAAATGCAATACAGTCAGTTAAGAGGTCAAGATTGCCTCCCAGGCTAAGAACAGCCCCAAAGCCTTCTACTGTCCAAAACCTTAAAGTTAACACAGGGCAGTGTGCAGAACTGGTGATAATTGGTACCACTTTCATTGGGCAGAGTGACATAGTGAATCTGTTTGCTGACAAATTCAGCTCAAACTTTACCCCCCCCCCCCATGAAATCCTACCAGCATTACCCTCCCAACCATTAGCAGGGAGTAGGTCATGGCAGCACTCGGTAAAGCCAAAAACACTGCCTCAGTGGGCCCAGATAATATCCCAGGTTGCCTCCTAAATAGTTTGAGACACGACCTAGCAGGACCACTTGAGTCACTTTTCAACTATATCCTCAAAACAAACAACGTACTATGTAAATGGAGGACTGCAACAGTTATTTCTCTTCACAAGGGTGGACCATCAACCAACTCCAGAAACCACAGACCTATTAGTCTGACTAGTCTAGAATGCAAAGCCATGGGACAAATTATGGAAATGATCAGTAAAAACATTGACAACCTGCAGACACTGGGCTCATCTCAGTTTTGTTTAGCTAAAGAAGGTCATACCTAATTAACCTAGTAGACTTCTTTGAGAAGATCACCAGTCAATGGATATGGGGAAAATAATGCATACTGCCTACCTAGACCTGGCTAAGGCATTTGATGCAGTACCCCACTCAGGTATTGTTGACAAACTCACCAAACTAGGCATAAATCCATACATAACTCACTGATTTGCAAGGTGGCTCTCAGTACCTAAGAGGTTGGGCTTGGTGAGACCACCTTCAGCAAGAAACAAGTCACCAGTGGAGTACCTCAGGGCTCAGTGCTGGGCCTGCTCCTGTTTGGCATCTGCTTCTTGGAGATCAAGGATGATGTCAACAGCCTCTGGGTCACCAAGCTTGCAGACTGTAAATTGGGAGTCATCATAGAGTCCACCATGACGGTAATATCCTGCAGGAGGGGCTAATGCAGACAAATGACTTGTTCAAAAGCCACGGATTAAATCTCAATGCTAAGAAGTGCATTATAGTGCTTTTTGGGAAAAAGTCCACCCAGGTTAATTACTCCATCAATAAGATACCACAAGAGTTGACCCAGTAGTTGGAGATCTGAGAACATAGATAGTAATCCAGCCTTTGACCAAAGAAAATCATTCTTTGTCACCCAACTTGTAAGTAAGGGTATGGAATCCAGGTCCAAAGAAGTTGTAGTGCCACTTTACTTGGTCCTTATAAGACCTGTCATTGAGTACAATACCCCTTACGGCATGTACCTGACCAGGCATATGCAACAGTTGGAACACGCACAGAGGTTCCTCACCAGGAAAATCCAGGGTATTAACACATTGTCATATACAGATTGTCCTATCTGTAGACTCAGTCTTCTACAGGTTACTGAGAGACGATCTATGCCTGGCATATAAGGCATCCTCATACCTGGCGCTAATGGACCTTTTGCACATCCTCAAATTGAATAGCACTAGAAACACTAGAACCAGGGATTTAAACTTTGATTGTGACATAAACAGAACATGGTGGTGAGACAGATATGTGACCCAAAGGATCCCCATGTTCCTGGAACAGTCTTCCCATCCATGTGAAGTGGAGTTCATCCCTAATCCTTTTCAAATTAAACCCTTACGATTGGATGGGAAATATAAAATTCACCCCTGGTCTAGCCCCCGTGTCTCATGTATGGCTAGGTGTATAAAAGTCCTGATTGTTGTTAGCCTAGTGTATACCTATGAACCTATGAGAGTGGTTACATCACCATTCTGGGTAGCCATGTCTATGTCTACCCAAACCTGGCTTCCCTCATTATGATGGGTCTCCTCTATCCAGCCAAGGCCCATCATCATAGCAGTGATGTAAGCCAGGCAGGAACCACCACCGTCCCTACCCCCCAAAGATGGATGCACCCATCCTCCTTGTCTGTCTCATCAAGTGCCCAATTCATTAGTCAAACTTGGGTCAAATGGGCTGTCGTCAGGGTTTTATCCCTTTATATCACTGGTGCGGGTGTCACCCTGCTTTTTAAATAGCACATCATATTTCGGTATGGATAAGGGCTTACTGTTGAAGATAAGTGTTCCTTTAACTTATAAAGGCCTTCAATATGGTTAGCAGTCATTTACTTATTACTGAATTCCTGGGATATAGCTTAGGGCAACTTTTGCTTTTCTCATTTTACAACTTCCTTACAAAACACTTGTTTACTATCCTTTACTCTTTCCCCAACTCTTTTGCCTCCTAAACAGAGTACCCCAAGGCTTTGTCCTAAATGCTTTTCTGTTAACTTATACCCTCTTCATATTCATGCAGTTCATACTGTTCTATATGCTGATTACCTAGTTCCTCATAAATTTGTTAATTTACCTACTGCCCTTTATGACCAACTCAGTGCAGAGCTTGTCTTTATCCATTCCTGGTTTTAGGTAGAACTTCCATAGATAAATGTTTACAGAACTAATGTTATGATACAAGGCTACATGTATGTTTACCTTTCCCTGGAATATAAAATCCCTGAGTCACAGTGAATTAGCAAGTGCAGTTAACTCCTTTAAATATCTTTAACTGTTGGTAAATTCTACATTTGTTTTACTACAGATAGCAAGACATTTCACTTTAAAATCTCAAATCGCCTTCAGACATGCTGCAAACTCTAGTACCATCCAACTAAGGAGGCCAGTTTTGCAACTGCACAATGCATTATGTGACCCTAACCTATATTTTGACATTCCTTTTCTTACAGCTGCATTATATAGTAACAGTTTGATTCTACAAATTATACAAAATAACATCACCAGTTTTGTCGTTCAATCCACACAAGATCAGTGTTCCTAAAACTTTTAAAGTCTTCAACACTGTTGTATGCTATTGTAGATCTGAAATGGCTAGCAGTCCTTGATCATTCCAAGTTGCTGCTACCATCTCTAGTCTATAATCTTTTAAATAGCAAATTATGCCCAACTCTAACCATTATGCAGGAAGGGAGGGATGTGTACAGACTGGTCCTGGAGATCTTCATCATGATCTCTTTATACAAGTGACATCCCTGCTTGTAAACTTCATGTTGTTACAAAAATGTTTAACATCTATGCACCCATTTTCTGAAATAAAAAAAATTTTATTATTCTTGTTTCAGACAAAGATTCAATTTTTTACTAAGACTTTTAAAATATCATTACTACCTATCAATGTACTGTATCTGCAGTATTACTTGAGCTAAGTTTTGCTATTACACCCTAAAGAAAACTGCTTACTAGCTATGCAGTATTATTTGAGCTAAGTTTTGCAATTGCACCCTAAAGAAAACTGCTTACTAGCTAACATTTGCCAATGATTCTGCAGAACAGAAACAAGAAACAACATCCAGGCCTACTGTATCGGAACAAAAATTTCTAATCCCTGAAGCTAGACTCACCCTTGGACAGGTATTCCTCCTCCCCGCCCTCCTATATGCTGCTCCCGTTCTTACGAACACCCAGGCCACCACTCTGAATAAACTCCAACAAACTTACCACAAAATAACTAGATTCATTACTAACTCCCCATACAATTCACACCACTGTATTGCATTAAACTCTCTCCAATGGCTTGAACTCCCCCAACAACTGCTACTATCTCAGTTTCATATGTTACACTCTATTCTCTACAAGCCCTCTTTCTGTCCATCTCCTGCTTCCTTAATCTCTACCTATACTCCATCTCGGACCCTCCATACCTCAAACCAGCAGCTGCTGGACATCTACAAACCTAAGAAATCTGTAGGCAAAATGCTATATAAATACTCAGTAGCCCATGCCTGGAACAAACTTCCACTGGAAATACACTCCATTACCCACTCCTCTCATTTTGAAAATGAACTAAAATCTTATCTACTCATCTCCAAGACTGGCTCCTGCCATGACCCATCCTAGTCTCCTTTCACTCCATTCACAGGACTTTTACTCCTCCACTTTGCATAATCCCCTTGTAAATTGCCATATACTGATTTCAATCAATCTAAGACTATCTTAAGAAGAAAATTGTTTTCAACTTTGTACTTAATTATACTCTCCATGTAAAATATTATGTTATGATTTTTTTCCTGCTTTATGTATGCTTTCTACTATATATATATATAGACCTTTTTCTGTATTACAACTTATGTTTATCTTATCTGTCTCTCAAATCTGTATTAATGCACATATTGCTTTAGCATTGTAATATACTATTAATGTCTATAATTGGAGCTTTTTTTCCTCGGGTCTCCACTGAAAACGGGCCACAAGCCCAGCTGGACTAACCCGGTTAAACAAATGTCAGTAAATAAATAAATAAATAAAATGAACCTTTTGGGGAGATACATGAAAAACGAGACGGGAACTGCAGTTATGGTAACATGATGAAATATTCAGTACTTGATTCCCTAGCCCAAGCTTGTTATCATTCAATTTATTAACCCCAGTGAAGTACATTATGAGGTACTTCATCTTACTGTCAGGAGTCCTATCTATATCAACTATTGCAATTAATTGGAAGGGAGTATTATGATTCCTTGCACTCTGTTAACAAGTCTATTACACAGTGTTCAATTACTGCTGTACTTAAAGTGCATTGAAGTGCTATAGTTTTTGAATGCAGCCTTGTTGTTTCAAAAACATTATATACTAGTCTGCATGTAATGAATAAAGCGCTTGAAGCATTTTTTTTCTTACTTGTGGTCTTTTGGGGAAGTGTTTTACAATGCATCTTTATACACTATATCTTAAAGTTCATAATATTTTCTGTGTTGTCAGAGTGTGTGTGAGTGTGAGTTTAGGTGAGCCTGAAGTCAGTTTAGAACTTCATTTGGAAGTCAAATCAAAAGGAGCATAGTATTGCGATAGAGCAGGGAACTTAAAGTAACACCAAGGACTAGTCTTTATATAGCATATAGTGTTTGAAATACAATAGAGAAAATACATTAAAATAAAAAAAAAAACATAGGCAACATTATAATAGTAATAATCCATGATGGGCTGTGGGTTATGTTATATTTCTCTACTTGTAATTTCATTGGACTACTCTGGTTTCACCTTTGTGGTATAGCTGCAGCACTTCTGGATAAATATGGCATACTCCACACATTCAGCCCTCGATCATTGCACAGTTGCACCACTGAATGGAATGAAAGGCATTGCTAAAGTGAGTCAAAATGAGCTTGAATTGTAGAAAGCTTCATAGTTCTGAGGGATAAAGTTTTGAATTTTGCCACTGTTGCATGGGTTTGACTAGTGACCTGAGTAAATTAAAAAAAAAATCACACTAGAGATGTCTTTGGGACTGCAAACAAATTTTAATAGCAACCTGATTAAGCCCTTTCATCCTCTGCTGAATAGGACTTTATCAAAACTGTAAAGGCACTAAGTGAAACACTTAAGTAGATAATTACACATCACATGACTAACAACAATAAATAAAATGGTTAGCCGGCACTCTAAAGATAAAATAAAAATAAAAATAGCAGTCATGCAAATGTATGTTATATTACTAAATGCAATAAAATCACAACATAACAAATTAACTAACTTAAAAAAACAGTGAACTTAATTTCACCCACATAGTTTTTTGTTTTACTACTGTATATGAAAAAAAAATCTGGGAAATTTAAACATCAAATTTGCCATTTAATTTCACCACATTCTAATGCATTCTTCCAACATTCACCTCTGAGATTGCTTACTATTTTTTCCAAAACAAAAAAATAATTTTTTTAAAAAAAATTGTAAACTACAGAATGCTTGAAAATGCACTATTTGTTTCTTTCGTAGAAATATTGTAAACATGTTTATAAATGCGTACTCTAAACTGTCATCTATGATATTTCAATGCAATATGTCTCACATTTACTGTAGAGGGCAATGTATGCTAAACATTTTGAATTGCAATCATAATTGCTAAGACATGGAATAGTTCTAGGTTTATTAGCCACAGTAATGTTAGTACCATCTAAAACATATCAGTATTGTTTACATTGTAGGAAGTTAGGTGGGAAGAAAATGATAAAGATCTGGAAGGTTTTGTTTAACAGCATTTTAAAAGGGGCGGAGGCACCAGCATCCTGAAAAAAAGCTGTGGTGGCTGTAATACCTAAAGATGGGAAAGACCCATCTGATCCAGCTTCATATAGGCTCATCTCAATTCTAAACAATGATTAAGAAGTGTTATATATATATAATGGCTAAAAAAATGGCAAAGGTGATACCACGATTGATAGATATGGGCCAGTATATAGTTTCACGGAGGGGAGGCAAATATTTGATAACATTAACAGAACAATGAAGATGCAGAGGGAAGCAGAATGTAAGAAAATACCACAGTTATTGGTAGGTCTTGATGCAGGCAAAGCATTCAACAGAGTAAGCTGGGATTTTATGAATAGGCAATGGACGCATTTGTATTTCCTGATATAATAATAACATTAATTAGAAGGATGCATGAGGTATTACAGGCAAAAATCAAAGTGGGAATGTTCTTCCCTGATAAGTTATGTCTGAACAGAAGAACCAGGGAGGGGTGTCCTCTTTCCCCTTTGTTATTTGTGTTGTATTTCAAATCACTGGCAAAAAAAATAAAGGACTCAGAAATTCCAGGATATAATTGGTGAGTGTTCAGGAAAAGTTTGCATTATTTACAGATGATATTATTTTTACCTGATGGATATATAAAATGAATGAAGATAAAACAAAGGCGATAGCTATACACTATATGCCCACATATGAATTGGTCCAGCAGTAACGATATTTATGGGAACATGATAAAATTAAGTATTTAGGAATATGGATTAAAAAGGATTCAGTTATGGCAACTAAGGTTATGTGGGATGAGACTAAACAAAACTAACAAAAACTGAGAAACTGAAATCTCTTGCCTACAGATATGGATAGCAAAATACAAGCAGTAAAAATGTTTTTAGTCCCTTTAATTTTATATACAGATCAGGCATATTTTTATCAACTAGAGGAGAAGTTGTGGACAATAATTAATAGAGTTGAGGGATTTTATTTAGGAAGGGAAGAGGCAAGAGTCAAGTGGGATAAGTTGATCATCCCGACAGAACAAGCAGATTTAGGATTACCTGACTGAAGGGATATTCCAGGTCTACACAGTTAAGACTCGCATGCATAATGCAAGCAGAACACTACAATTAAAAGTGGAAAGGAATGACCAAGCAGGTGGTATTCAAGAAATAAGGAAAGAATGTGATTTTGGATGCAGATCCATAACAAGAATAACAACATGCAGAATATTATATTCATAAAGTAGCAGAAAGGATACTAAGAAGTAAGCTAACAATGAAGTGGAGAAAGGATATTCTACCGATAGGGATGACTGCAATTAGGGGTACAGAGAATAGACAAGAGGGGGCTGGAATTTACTGGGGGAAGCTGGAAAAGTAACCAAGGTATTGGGAAAAAATAATTATCGAAGGAAAGGTAATAGAATGGGAAGAGGCCAAGAAGACATTTGGATTGCAGGCTAGTGATAGCCTTCCCTATCAGGGACTGATATCAGAATATAGACAAAGAGAAATGGATCAGGAAATCCAAAATGAAAGCCCTGCACTGATTGAGTTTTTAATCGAATCTAGAACAGAAGCTGCTATTAAAAAAGGGATAATTAGTAGGGCATATAAAAAAATGAATGATAGCTATAGGAATCAATAAGAAGATGTCAGAAAAGATTGGGAAGAGAGATTAGATATGAAATTCATAAAGAAACAATGTGAGGACATATGCATAGCTCTCAAATATGCAACAAAGTCTAGAAGATTTAGGATTTTTGGCTGGAGGTATTTGCATAGATACTTTTATACCTCAAGCAGACTCCAAAGATTCTTTCCTCAGGTAAATGACAAATGCTGGAGGCATGATAGGGGAGAAAGAGATAATTGGGAACATATGTTTTGGTAGTGTAATGAGTTAGCAGACTTTAAAAAATCCCTACAGAGTACTATGTCAGGAATACTGGGAGAGCAAATGAGTGTAACTAAGGAAGATATATTTTTTTAACTGGGATACAGAATCTGAACTGCCTTGACAAGTAAGACCTTGTTAAGTTTATCTCTGGGGGCTGCCAAAAAAACAATTACTTGAAAATGTAAATCAAAATCTAAACCAGCTGTATTTGAAATAGTGAATATTGTAACACAGATAAAAGGACAGGAAGTGGGATCTTTATAAAAGTGAAGGTGTAAATTATATACAAAAATGGAAATAGTGGGAACAATATATGCAGAAAAATATTGTGGAGGGGGAATGAGGTTTAAGAAAAGGCAGGAATTGAATAACAAGTATATTATTATGTATTTTATAATGTTTGTAAATGTGAACTTGTTAATATGGTTTGATTACTTTTATATAAATGTAAGTTTGCCTGTATTACTAGTGATAATTTAATAAAGGTGCTTACAAAAAATAGAGCCAAGTTTTTGTTGTAGGCCATTTTATTTAACAAAATAATTGACTTCAAATTAAAATTCTTGCTGTAAATTAATTTTTGGTGTTGACCCTAACATGTTCAAAATATCCAAGTTAAAAACTGCTTTCCAGTTTTTCTCTAAAAAAAACCTCTAATGTGCATAGAATCAATAGAGCAAAGAGAAATAAAACTTGTAAAATACTGTGTGGATGTATTTGCCACCAAAAACATAAGATTAGTCTTGCTCACCAAAATGGGCTTAAATTTTGACTTCATCTGTGTTTTTACTTCATTAAAAACATTATGGGAGAGTTCAACTGGATAATCTCTTTTAAAGACATATTTTGAAACTTTCTGCTTCATTTTCAAAATCCAAATCATCAGAAATGAGTCTTGACAATCTTAATAGTAGTCCTATGACAAGACTGTTGTTTTGGTAAAAGGGATGGCAACTCCAAAAATGTAAGTATGCATTAGTAAATTTTTGCTTATTGTAAAACAAGAATGAAAACATAATTCGAAGAATCTTTTACTTTGGTGACATCCTAAAAGTCTATTTTACTCTTAGACCAATCAAATGTAAACTTTAAAAAGTCCATAGTACCATTTAAATAATCAAAAAATAACTGCAATTCTTAAGCACTAATATCCCATGTCATAAAATCAGCATCTTGGTAGCATAAATATCATTTAACATTGACTAAAAATGCTTAATTAAAAACAAACATCTGTTCCAATAAAAAAGAACTAAACTGGCATGTACTGAGGCTAATAGTGCACTTATAGGCACTCCTACTTTTGGTGAAAATATTTATCATAAAAAACAAAATCACTGTTTTTCAATGTAATTTCCATACATGATTCTAAATGACATATACCTGCATTGTTTAATATAATAAAAGTAGACACTACATTCATAAACCAGCTTATACATATAGCGTGAAGAATCACTTTATATAAATCCCTGATGTCCGCAGATACCAATATAAAATTATCAGAATACTGTATATATTACAAATATTGTAAAAAGTGCCAAGAATCCTTTAAGATATGATAATATTGCAAAAAAAATGTTTTTAAGTTTGTAGTCAACAAACATAAGTAAAATTTCAGTAATGGACCCTAATGCTGGCACAATAGGGCATAATAGAGGTTTATGAAGAGTTGTATGAAAGGTTGGACACTGAGGAGGGAGAAAAAGACCTGTACCGATTGGCTAGACAGAGGGACCAAGCTAGTAGAAATGTGCAACAGGTAAGGGTGATAAAGGATAATGAGAGAAACATACTCATAAGCGAGGAGAGTGTGTTGAGCAGATGGAAAGAGTACTTTGAGGGGTTGCTGAATGAAGAGAATGAGAGAGAGAGAAGGTTGGATGATGTAGAGATAGTGAATCATGAAGTGCAATGGATTAGCAAAGAGGAAGTAAGGATAGCTATGAAGAGGATGAATGGAAAGGCTCTTGGTCCAGATGACATACTTGTGGAAGCATGGAGGTGTTTAGGTGAAATGGCAGTGGAGTTTTTAACCAGATTGTTTAATGAAATCTTGGAAAGTGAGAGGATGCCTGAGGAATGGAGAAAAAGTGTTTTTGGTACCGATTTTTAAGAATAAGGGTGATGTGCAGAGCTGTAGTAACTACAGAGAGATTAAATTGATCAGTCACAGCATGAAGTTATGGGAAAGAGTAGTGGAAGCTAGGTTAAGAAGGAACGTGATGATTAGTGATCAGCAGTATGGTTTCATGCCGGGAAAGAGCACTACAGATGCGATGTTTGCTCTGAGATTGTTGATGGAGAATTACAGAGAAGGTCAGAAGGAGTTGCATTGTGTTTTTGTAGACTTAGAAAGCATATGACAGGGTGCCTAGAGAGGAGTTATGGTATTGTATGAGGAAGTCGGGAGTGTCAGAGAAATATGTAAGAGTGGTACAGGATATGTATGAGGATAGTGTGATAGAGGTGAGGTCTGTGGTGGGAGTGATGGATGCATTTAAGGTGGAGTTGGGATTACATCAAGGATCAGCTCTGAGCCCTTTTTTATTTGCAATGGTGATGGACAGGATGACCGATGAGATCAGTCAGGAGTCCCCATGAACTATGATGTTTGCAGATGACATTGTGATATGTAGTAGGGAACAGGTGGAGGAGACCCTGGAGAGATGGAGATATGCTCTAGAGAGAAGAGGAATGAAGGTCAGCAGGATTAAGACAGAATATATGTGTGGAGGGAGAATAGAGGAATGATGAGGATGCAAGGAGTAGAGGTGGCAAATGTGGATGAGTTTAAATACTTGGGACGAATAGCTCAGAGTAATGGTGAGTGTGGAAGAGAGGTGAAGAAGAGAGTACAGGCAGGATAGAGTGGGTAGAGAAGAGTGTCAGGAGTGATTTGTGACAGACGAGTACCAGTAAGAGTGAAAGGGAAGGTCTAATAGAGGGTAGTGAGACCAGCTATGTTATATGGGTTGGAGACAGTGGCATTGACAAAAAGGCAGGGGTTAGAGCTGGATGTGGCAGAATTAAAGATGTTAAGATTTGCACTGGGTGTGACAAGGGTGGACAGGATTAGGAATAAGTATATTAGAGGGTCAGCCCAGGTTGGAAGGTATGGAGACAAAGCCAGAGAGGCAAAATTACATTGGTTTGGACATGTGCTGAGGAGGGATGCTGCGTATATTGGGAAAAAGATGCTAAGGATGAAGCTACCAGGTAACAGGAAAAGAGGAAGGCCTAAGGTAAGGTTTATGGATGTGGTGAGAGAGGACATGCAGGTGGTTGGTGTGACAGAGCAAGATGCAGAGGACAGGAAGAAATGGAAACAGATGATCTGCTGTGGTGACCCCTAACGGGAACAGCCGAAAGAAGATGATGAGAGGTTTGCTACTATCTTTGTGTACTTTTTGAATGCCAAAAATCTCCGGAACAATAGGGTGTTCTACCAACAAACATCCAAAAAGACTATGATCAATAACTTCTTGTGTCAACAAGTCATACAGAATTGCTCTAGTTCTAGCATACACCACATGTACTTTATTACTAGATGCAATCTCATACTATCATTTTAGACATGTAATCATTTTGGACTATAATAACCAATCCTGCTCCTTTATCAATTTTCATAAATCTCACTACATTATTACTTGATATGTCAACTAACAATTAAATTCAACTAAAATTTCTTTTTTTTTTTTTTGGGAAACAATAGTAATCAGTCCTCGAGGTGGATGTTGGAAAAATGCATTAGGATGTAGTGAAATTAAATGACAGCTCAGGCTAAATGCCTTTAAATTTCCTGGAATAAATGAACAATTTTCTTTCTATCCAGCAATAAAGCAAAAACATATTTGGTTGAAATTAAGTTTACTGTTTTTTAAGTTTGTTAATTTTTTATGCTATGATTTTATTGCATTTAATAATATAATGTACATTTACGAGTGCTATTTTCATTTTACTTTTACTTTTAGAGTGTCGACTAATTGTTTAATTTATTGTTGTTAGTCATGTGATGTGTAATTATCAAATTAAATGTTGCACTTATTGCAGTCACTGTTTTGATAAAGTCCTATTCAGTAGAGGATGAAAGCGCTTAACCAAATCATTATTAAAATTTGTTGTGCTCCTGAAGCCATCACTAGCATGAATTTCTGAATCTGGGTTTTGGAAGTCATGTTTTGGAGTTATTTTTATTATGTAGTGGCCTAAGCAGTGAAAGAGCTGTCATGCAAGAGAGGGAATCAGAATGAGAAGGGAAGAGACTGAGGTTGGGAAGACCTTGATGGCCATACTTTTGAAGCAGTCCATAGGGTTCCCTATTAAATCAGTGAACACTTAAAATAGTGAATGCTGTTTGATCGAACCTTTTTATTCAAAACAGCGAAGTCTCGAACGCACGGAACAGCATTTTTTTTCCTAGGGAAAAAAAAATCACTAGGCCATTTTTGTGACTTTCCCTTTTCCTCCACTGTGGTGCAATCGTGGAGTTGGTATATTTAAGTAGGGGGTGTGGGAGGCACAGCTCCCCCACATTGGGGGTGTGGGGTGCAAAGCCCCCCACTTTATTTTGTATTTGTGTTTTTTTTATGAAGCAGCAATTTTTTCCCCGGTGGAAAAAAATCGCTGTTCAGTGTGTTGTGCATTTTGCCGTTTCGATATTTTAGGTTTGATTATACAGCATTCACTATTTTAAGCGTTCACTCTTATAATATAGCCCCATCCATATCGCCATTAACTTGAGGTTGTATATGTAGACGCAGAATTGGACCCTACAACGCAAATACATTGTGGAAGTCACAGCCACTGCAGGGCTAAAATTAGGTGTAGAATTAAAAAAACCCTCCCCACCCCCCATAGGGGGGTGCATAGCTTTTAACAGCTGCCTTTTGCCCCCTGTGTAGAATGAACATGCTGGTGAGAGCTCTTCCCTCTAGTAAGAATGAATAAGTTTGATAGGGCTACTGAGAAGGAGGCATGGCAGTCATGCGTGGCTGGGAATCCACAAAAAAAAATAAAAAGAGGGAGAGAGAATGGGTTTGATTTGCAGTCAAAACAATTTTTCATTTGGTTTATAACTCATTTGTTAAGCTCTTGAAATAGCTGCTGTTGTTCATATGATTATTTTTTTCAGTTATTTCTTAGGCTGTGATACAGTTTATAATTATTACTAAATATAATGGTTTTATACTTGTAACTTCTTCCGCTTTCTATCAGACATGAAACAATAGGTGTTGTGAATCAGTTTATGGTTTGCCTTGCTAATCTATATGTAGTGAAAGGGGCATAATGAGTCTGAAAAGATGGGAGGGAGAATGGAGCAGAAAAATATATATTCAGAAATATGGTTATTGGCTTGAATAACACAGTCTTAGTCCATTTTAGGCAGGCCACTCAGGACTGCATCTCAGTTAAGCAGCTTAAAATTAAAAAAATAATAAAATAACATCAGTACACTTGCAATTGATTGAGGACTGATCTGAGATATTCACATGTAGAACCTCAGCATTTTTTTCTTTTTAAGTATACAATGTATAAGTCTGCAAGGGTTGTTGTTATTAGGTTTTAGTAAGTGAGTTACACAGTTTATGATTTGGGTTAAATTATTATCCTAAATGGGCTTGTCTATGTGTCACCAGCGGCTGGTGGCCTGTGATTCAGGCAGCCGTTCCTTGATGAGCAGCAGTGGCACTGGAGGAGTCAGGGACGGATCAAAAGAGAGAAGTGAAGGGGCATGGCCAGTCTGCTTCTCCCAGGGTGAGGCATGAGGGGAGCTGCATGTAGTGTGGGGTACAGCAAGCAGTGTGATTTCCTTGGTGAAACAACTGCTGAGTGCATTGGTTAGAGGGGCAGAGTTGATTGGAGGGAATGCTCCTTGTGGAAGTGAGGGGACATGTCCCATACCCAGCCCATTGGATGCTCTCCATAGTGATTCACTGGTTATGTGCAGGGAATAGGGCTAAAGCAACAAAAGCTAGAACCCCTCCTGATGGGTTGATTAGCCATGAGGACGTCGGATGATCAAAAGACTAAGGGAGCAAATAAAGACAAAAGAGTCCTCTAATTTTCCAGAAAGGTGGATAGAAATGGCTGAGGAATGCTCTGAGTTCTAGCACCAGTCTTGGTAAGTTTTTAATAAAATTGCAAGAACAGGTGATGCTAATTTTGGAGTCTTTTAGGCTGACTGCAGTAGCAGACAAATTTTGTCTATATTTGGGGAGGAAGTTTGTGAGATGAAACACTCTTTTTTGGCATATAGCTGGTACACCATTGCACTTGTTTGTATGTCTTTCAAGATGATGCAGGCAGCATTCATCAAACTGATTAACACTAGATGTGAAGGTAGCCATAGATTAGTGAGGGAACTGAATAGGGTGGTTAAGGTATAGAGGGATGAGGAGGTTCAGGACATGATAACTGGAAAATGATTACACAGTTGCTGTTTTCTCATCCTAGGAGTCAGCATTCACATGTCAAAATCACGTCTTATTGTACAAATGTATAACAAATAAAAAGAAGAGATGAAAACCACTCTCTAAAACACATTTGAATTTGACACATTTAGCCAGCTGTTGGTGAATTGTGAAAAACAATCTAGTTTATTTAACCCACATAAAGCTGACATAAAGTCACACTTGTGAAACACAGGTAATTGAAAAAGTCTGATCCAAATTTATATCTCCCTCTTGATATATATATATATATATATATATATATATATATATATAAATATATATATATATATATATATATTACATTTTGAGGCATATACTGCTCTCCAGCACTGTGAGCAAAAATTATCTGTATGCACATGCACATGTTACATATCCCACAAGTTACAATGACATTTCACTTTGAAAAAGTAGGGAACTGCAAACTGACTCTAAAAGACGTACCTGACAAGACACTTCAAACAGCTGGAAAGACCACAAAAGCATCTCACCAAGAGGATTACTGGCCTCAAACATATGTCTTATGCAGCCCGACTGAAAAAACTCTGGCTGTACTCAGTGGCATATCGCTTACTCAGAGTTGATCTCTGCCTGACTTACAAAGCCATGTCCAACTCAGAATTGATGGACATGCTCCACCTAAAGAAATCCAAGTCACTGCGAGCCACATGCTCTAGTGAGCTAAACCTCACCACAACAATAAATAGAACATGCTGGAGGGATAGATTCCTGTCACAGAGACTCCCCATGCTTTGGACAAAATTCCTAACTACATTAGGCAGAGTCCCTCACTAACACTCTTCAAGAGAAGCCTTGACGAGTGGATGGGTAACAGAAGATACACCCCTGGGATCACTTCATCGGCTCTGCTTGACAGAGGCTCAGTTAATTAATCAATGGGGCGGTGAAAGCTGACACACTCTGGCTAGGCTTATAAATGCCCTTGGGCAGATAGCCTAGTACCTACCTATGAACCTATGAACCTATAAGTAATAACAATTGTATAACAGCAGCAAACACCTCTTGTCTGTGGACAGTGTCATGATTTATATATTCAGACTTAAACTTCACTGCTACAGGACACAATCTACAGGTAATCGCAGCGTCAACCACAAAGAAGTGAGGATTGTTGTACTGCAGCATTGTCGACCTTGTTAATCAGCCACAGTTCCTGGGTCCAACTGTGAAATAAATTTGGGTTTCTTGATTCGTGATTATTCTGCGAATGTTTTTTGTCTGATGGAACATCAAAACAAATCACTAAAAGCCACATTCAACAAACGATATTTTAACCTTTTTTGTAAGAGGCAAGCCCACTGCACCCACCTCCCCATCTGGAAAGAACCCCCCCTTCTCCTAATCTATATAGCAATGTCATAGTTGCACAATGGAGAAAGGGCAATACATACGTTCACTGAAAGTGTCTTTCAGTGATAAAACCTTCCTACAGTTGCCAGTCAGACAGTGTTTAGCACAAACACAAATTTCCCAAATTTTCAATTAGTCTAATGAAATAAGAGCTGGCTGCTGAATAAAATATGTAGGGATCCTTTAACAGGCTAGAATGTATCTTCTGCCTTCCTGCTAATGACCAGAATGATGGTTTTAAGTCTGAAGAAACGTAAGAGTAATCAGTCAAATCTCATGGGGTATAATGTTTACAGTCCATTCTGTAGGGAATTATTTGAATAATGCAGTATCAAAGTAGGTGACCGATGAAAAAATATGGTTTTAGTTTTTAAGAATTACAATATAATTTTGCTATTCTTCTGCATCACACATTGTATAGCGATTAATGCTGACTACTCAATGCATACATTGCTGTGCCAACACCAGCCTCACACTGCTACAGAAGCCACAGCTTCACACCATTATTAGTGACAGAGTGGCACTGTTGCTGGTATACAGCATCATTATTAGTTTACAGCTTTTGAAAAAAAAGATTAATATCAATTTTGCATTTCAAATCAAGACAAGAGTAATATTTTCATAAGATTATGTGATTATATATCATAACCTGTATCTGATATAAAAATAGCTACTTAGAAAAGAATTCAGCAAGGTTTTAGTTGTGGCTATCAAGACTGTTGTGTCTTTTGGCTTTTCCTGGTTAGGGGTCGCCACAGCGGAACTCCTGTCCGCTAATGATTGGTATCAATTATGAAATTATTGTACTGGAAAAGGAACTATTTTTCCTAAGGTATTCTTCTGTTCGAAATCCAGGCAAAACCTAAACATCATAACACACAAACACACACACACACACACACACACACACACACACACACACACACACACACACGTGCACATACAACTAATGGCTAAAGTAGAATAGCAGTAATGGACATTGTGGTTGTGAGTTGTGTGTGATATTCAATACTTGGCCACTTATGGTTGTATTAGACCAGCCAAGCCTCACTCTTATTCTAGCTGCAGCACTCGATATTGTGATTGTTTAAGTATAACAGGAAGAGGTAAACAATGGGTGGTGGAGCAAATAGAAGCAGTTTGGAGAAGTACCTGAAAGTCAAGAGAAGGAGGACTAGTACATTGGAGTAAGTGATATTAAAACCTAATAGAGCTGGTTTAGGAGCTTGGTATGATGGACTGGAGATTAGTGAAGAAGGGTAAAATAAAGTGTATAAATAGTGGAGAAAACACAGCAGTATAATCTGTATTATACTTCTGAAAAAGTATATACATACAGCAGTTTAAATACATGAAAGAAAATAAATAGAAAAACTGATGAAGGCCATGTCAGATTATAAAGTAGGGTGAAAAAGGCTTTGTCTAATTCCTTAAAAAATATTACATTTACAAGTAAGTTGACCTAAAATGGAAGTCTGCTTAGCTGATGAAATCAATTTAATTGGCTGTTTAGATTTAGCTAATATGTAACTATGCCAACCAAGAAGCTATTGTTACAATGGCATACCAAGGTTGGGTGTGAGTTGTGTCCCAAGTACTTATACGTGGCATGCATGTTTTTCCGTGAGAGTTTTGTTATTGTGATCAAATCCTTACATGTTTGAAGTGTGACTGCAATATCAGTGGCAAGTAGTACACTTGCTTTTGATACTGGATGTTCAGAAGGCTATTTTTTGCCACCCTAGATGACTGGATTAATTAATCATTATTGATATTGCAGTGCAGCATTAGGGGCTACTGCACACCTGAATATTCCGTCTTTTGAGTAAGACATTAAACTGAGGTCCCATAAGCCTGAGTTGGCAGTCTTTTGGGTAGATGTAAAAGATTTTCTACCAGAAAAGTAAGGATATTTATTTTTTACATATTTACTTATTTACACATTCACAGATTCATATACATATTTATACTATTTAAATAAAAAAAAGTGCATATGTATAGCATTTTACCTCCCACTCCTTCATCCACAACCATTGTTTATCTTACAGATTACATTAGACAAATCACACTTTTTGTTAAATATCACCTTTTCCATTCTAGTTTTCCACAATTTCCACACACTCCCAAATAATTTCATATCTATCTCTTCAATTCTATTTCCTCTTACATTTTATGACAGCCACAATATATTTTATCCATATTTGTCTTATTTATACTATCCAAAACAGATATTTTAAAAATCTATTCCTACACTTTTTTAACTCTATAATAGTCTAAAAAATGTGTTGATGTTTCTGTTTTCTCATGTACATGACAATGTCACTGCAAATACTTTATAAAACATGTTTCCTTTAACTAGGATATTATTTATAGACAATTTCCATTAAAGATCATGTGCAGGTAACAGATTTTTTAAATGTTTATCTTCTTTCCTTCATAGCTGCTTTCACATCTTGCAGCAACATCACACTGTTGAAAACACCAAAGAAGAGAATAGAACCACCAGCTAGTAATCTACATAAAATTTATTTTAAAACACACGTCTCGGCTCCACAAGCCTTCAAGGAGTATGACATTCACAAAAAAATACCTGCCTATATACACTTGTCAATTAATTAATTATACAATTAAACATAAATTAATCACTTTCAATAAAACATTAAACAAAAAACCTCCAATGAATTTCATTATTTAACCCCTTAGGGGATGAAAGTGCAATAGCTGTGCACTTTAACAAATTTCATAATGGTAATGTCAGTGATTTAAAAGGTACAATTTTGGAGAAAATGTATACATATGATGATGAAAATGAATTAAAAAATAAATTGCTTCTTAAAGAAACTACTTATATTTTAAAGTTTGGTACATTGTCCCCTAAGTAGTTAAATAATGAAATTCATTGGAGATTTTTTGTTTAATGTTTTATTGAAAGTGATTAATTTATGTCTAATTGTATAATTAATTAATTGATGGGTGTATATAGGCAGGTAATTTTTTGTGAATGTTATACTCCTTCAAGGCTTGTGGAGCCAAGACGTCAGAGTGTATTTTAAAATAAATTTCCTGTGGATTACTAGATGGTGGTTCTATGCTCTGCTTTCACATCATCCCTCAACTCACTCTATGGATTAATATAATACATTTTTCACTATTTTCTTATACCTCTCCTTTGTTTTTTTCACATTGTATTGCTATATTCAGTTTCTACAGCATAATTTTATTTTACCATTCATATACTTGTTCATTATCCAGCTTGTTTATTCTCCTTCCCACACTCATTTTTTTCCCAAAAGAAGTTATACTTTTGGACTTCCAAGATGGCTGCATACTGATAAACGGGTCTATATTATATAAGCAAACACACTGCATTGCAAACGCTATATAATCAACCCACAATCCCTGAAAACCCAAAATGTTGAACGCACAGTTCAGCATTTTATTTCTCATGGAGAAAAATCACTGATCCGTAAAAAAAAAAAAAAAAAAAAATTCATAAAATAAAGTGGGGGGCTTCACCCCCACACCCCCCTACTTAAATATACCAACTCTGAGATCGCACCATAGTGGAGGAAATGGCAAAGTCCCGAAAACAGCCCACTGATTTTTTTCCCTAGGAAAAAAAATCGCTGTTCCCTGCTTTCGGTATTTTGCCATTTCACATAATAACGTTTGACTAAACAGCGTTCACAATTCATTGCATTCGCTAAAATAATAGGGACCCTGATAAACAGCTTGATTTCAGCTCTCCCACTGTGAAAAAGAAACTGAGAGGTAAGGGCCAGAAACTCTGCATGTTTTAGTAAACACAGTTACTGGCTAGTAGATACAGTTCCTGGATGTCAGCAAACAAGAAATTTAGAGAGCCTGAAAGAAAAGTAAATAGAAAAAGTGAAGAAAAACACTGACTGGGAAGAATCCTACAGTTCAAGCTCTAACTTTGGTGCAAGATATTGCTTCCAGTAATCTAGAAGAAAAATAAATCACATATATTCAGAGCTGATTAAAATAAATGAAAACTGAAGGAATATATCAGCTCAAATAAAATAAAACTGGAAAAATTGAAGACGCTTCAAACAGATATTCAGACAAACTGATAAAACTACAAGAATCAGAGGTCAAAATGGAAAAAAGACTGGCTGAGTAAGAGACTGCTCAAGAAGAGCTGTTTAAAAAATGGTTGAGTTAGAAGACAGAGCACACAGAAAACACCTGAGATTTTCTGCTGTACCAGAGAAACTGAAAGGTACAGAATGTATTCATTTTTTGAAAGCACAAATAAGCAACTAAACTGGTATTCCATAGCAGGAATTGTTAATTGAAAGGGCACATCATTTGTATAATTCAAACCTAGCCACGAGAAAGCAGCCATAACATGTATTAGTAGGGATACAATCATACCAGCAGAAAGAATTGATCCTAACAAAACTGTGGCAAAAGGACAAATTATTCAAAATTGGAGACAGTGGAGTGTTTATGGAAAATGATTACTCGCTGTCCACCAGGCAGAAGAGAAGTAAATTTATGCCAGCAATCTGGGAATGTTGAGATGCAGGTGTAAGACCCAAGCTGCTGTACCTGGAAGACTTCAGAATATTTTCCTGGAGTATTAAAGTCATTTTTTTATGTAAAACAGGCTAAGGAGGAAATACAAAAGTTTATTCAACAAAAAGTGAGCCATCAAACAGAAGGAGACTCTGTTTCTCATTCTTCAGGTAATAAAGTTTATCGAAAGATTTTGCCAGTGAAACCTTTTTCAATGTTCCAAATGAAAATGCTTGAGAGATGGAAAAAAGCACAGCAGCTGAATATAAGAACTGGGAGTACCTTGGACTTGAACCAAATTCTGGGGTTGTGAGATGGAGATGAACAGGAAGAAGACTAGCAGCAATGACATTAGTGAATAAATGTGTATCAGTCACATTTGTGAAATATGGTTTTACATAAAAAAGGGAAAGACTGGACTTTCATTGACTTTGTTAAACTTGTGGAGGACTGAAATCCATATGCACCACTTCATTACATTAATGTTTAGAAGAACACTGCAGGGAAAGAGAAATAAAAGAAAAAAGAGAAAAGTAATTGTAAGTAAAACAGTTTTTGTTTTTAACAGTATTTGTATAAAACATTTCATGATATAAATTGCATGTTATATAGTAAAGTATTTCAGTTATTGTTCTATGTGTTAAAGATACTAAAGTAAGCATGCGCCTTTCTTCTTTTTCTAGTTTTAAGAATTGTAGGCATAAAATGTAAAAAGAGAATAAAGGCTGGAAAAACATGTTTAAGTTAACATGTAATCTTGAGTTGTTGAGTTGGAGAATACAGTGTAAAAGTGCACAGATTATAAGATATATAGAATTGATATGTTCATATGTTCATAGTTGTTTAATTGGCTAACATCCACAGGGGCCTTTTAAGCCTAGCCATGCATCCCAAATTTCTGACAAGTTCTGGTACCCTTGATAAGTGTAAGCAGTGGCCTAGGAGATGAACCATTTACAGGTTGACTGTGTCCAGTAGGGACATAGATGTGACATCAGGGTTGAATTTCCTTTTCTACATACAATTTTCCAGGTTACTCTTGAAATGGGTTAGAGAGGAGATCTGCTTCACATGGATGGGGAGCCTGTTCCAGAGAAGGAGTAGTCTCTGGGATACATATCTTTCTCTCTAACAGGTCTTATTTATATCACAGGCAAGGTTTAATAGGTTTATAGGTTTATAGGTTTATACTAGGCTATCTGCCCAAGGGCATTTATAAGCCTAGCCCATAGATATGTGGCTTTCGCCACCCCTTTAGTTTGAATAAATCTATGCCTATTATTTTGCTGTGCCTCTGTCAAGCAGTGACACTGAAGTAATCCCTGGGGTGTATCTGCGATCTCCCATCCATTGGTCAAGATTACTCTTGAACAAGGCCAGCGAGGTGCTCTGCCTCACATGTACCGGGATTTTGTTCCACAGCATAGGGAGTCTCTGGGTGATGAATCTGTCCCTCCAGCACGTCCTATTAATAACCATGTCAAGGTTTAAGTCTCCCGCCCTTATGGTTCTGAGGGATCTAGATTTTTTGAGGTGAAGCATATTCATCAAATCTGGGTTTGACATGGCCTTATATGTCAGGCACAGGTCACCTCTGAGCAAGCAGTATGAGACTGAATAGAGCTGGAGTTCTTTCAGTCGAGCAGCATAAGACATATTTTTGAGACCCTTTATCCTTTTGGTGAGGAACTTATGGGGCCTTTCCAGCTGCTGCAAGTGTCGGGTCAGATACATTCCGAATGGGGCATTGTACTCAATCATAGGTCTAATGAGTGATGAGTACAGGGGGACGATGACCTCCCTTGATCTAGATGTGAATCCCTTCATGATTAGGTGGGCAATGTGGAAGGTTTTCCTGACTACTTTAGCAACATGAGTGTCAAACGAAAGGCTAGTGTCAACCTGGGTCCCCAGGTCCCTGATGGCTTCTTCTGTGCTCAGTGGATTGCCACCTATATGGTAGCTAGGGGTAACCTTGTTTTTCCCGAAGGGTATGACTATGCATTTCTTGGTGTTTAACTTTAGGCCATGGCTCTGGCACCAGTTATCCGTTTCTGTGAGGCCCTTCTGAAGGATATCTGTGTCAGAAGTGTTTTCGACTATGGCGCCCAGTTTGCAGTCATCTGCAAACTTTGTCAGCCATAATCCTCCTGTGTTTGCTTGTACTTCAGAAAAGTAGATGCCGAACAAGAATGGACCCAGGACTGAGCCCTGTGGGACACCACTTGTGACAGGCTTTGAGTCTGACATGGCTCCAGCAACTCTGACCCTGTGGGTTCTGTCACTTAGCCAGTTTGCAACCCATCTTGGGATGTATGGGTTTACATTCAAGCTGATGAGTTTTTCGATGATAACTGAGTGGGGTATTGTGTTGAAGGCCTTTGCCAGGTCGAGATAGGCTGTATGGACTGCCTTTCCCTCATCAATGGACTTGGTGACTGTTTCGAAAAAGTCAACCAAGTTTAAAAGGCATGATCTGCCTTTGACAAAGCCAAACTGGGTTGGATCCAAAGTCTGCAAGTTCCCTATGTCTTTATGTATGAGTTCCATTATGATCCTCTCCATGGTTTTGCAGATAAGGCTTGTCAAGCTAATGGGATGGTAATTTCCAGGGTCGGTGGAGGCACCGCCCTTGTGAAGTGGGACCACAGTCGCCATGCGCCACTCCTTGGGTACGTATCCTGAGGTGATGCTAAGATTAAACAGCTGTCCTAACTGCGGGTTTAATTCCTCATTGAGTTCGTGGAGCACACAGCCGGGGACACCATCCGGTCCCATGGATGCTGTGTTTTTTGCCTTGGAGAGAGCAGTTCTCACATGGGTGTTGGAGATGTTTGGGGGGCTACAATCCTCTGGTATAGATATCTCTCCTTTTTGGGGGGAGGGGGGGGAGAAGTTTGCACTGAACCTGTCAGCCAGTATGTTGGCAATGTGTGTAGGTTCAGTAATCTTCACATCATTTTGGACTAATTCTGAGCATATCTGGGAGTTTCCTCCTAGGTTTCTAACATAGCTAAAGAATGCCTTATGATTGTCTTTTGTGTCCTTGGCGATTTTTCTCTCAAAATTAGCCTTGGATGATTTTATGAGAGCTCTTAGTTTTTTACTTATAATGATCAAAGGTGTCTTACCTTTCAAGGATTTTGCTCTATCTTGTAGTAGCTTCCTCCTTTTGTTGTAGAGCTTGTTTATGACTGGGGTCCACCAGACTGGACGCTTGCCTTTGGTACAAAGAGTCTTAGTTTTGTTTGGGATTGCCTGATCCATGCAGTCCTGTAGGTGCTGGTAGAAGGCATTTGTAAGTGATTCAGCGGTTTGAGTAATGTTTACCAATGGCTCAGGGGCCTTAAAGGAGACCACACTAGTTTTTAGAAGTGTGAAGTCGGCTTTTGAGAAGTTTTTCACTGTGGTCTTTTTTATTTCAGGTGGGGGCGGGATGAGGACCTCCAGCGAGATTAGTTTATGATCTGATCTCAACAGTGAGGGGTATACTTCCGGTGTTGAACATTGTGATCCCATGTTTGTGATGATGAGATCAAGTATGTTTTCTCCTCTTGTGGGGATGGTGACTAGTTGTTCCATGGCATTTGAGTTTATGAACTCCAGGAACCTTTGGGCTAGAGAGTTTGGGCTTGAGTTGTGTTCCCAGTCTATATTAGGGTAGTTGAAGTCACCTAGTATGATGGTGTTTGGAGATACATTTATCCCCTCCAGTGTTTTCAGGAAGGCCATGTGAGGTTCCTGAGTTTGAGAGGGTGGCCTGTAACATGCTACAAATTGAAGAGCAGTCTTGCCTATGGTTAATTGCACCTGGATGGTCTCCGATGCATCGTGCGTTGCCACCAACCTTGAGGTGTGGGTGTCCTTTATGAATATGGACACTCCCCCTCCTTTTTTGGTGTTGTCCGGATTTTGGGGCCGGAACGCATGATATGAGGTGAAACCTGATAGTGCTGGGGTGCTCTCAGGAGCCTTGAACCAGGTTTCTGTCACAGCACAGACATCGATGTTCTCCATACTGAGAAGGGCCTCGAGTGCATGCATCTTGAGATTGAGACTTCTGGCATTGAGCAGCATTACCCTTAGTTTTTTCCTTTTTGTGTTCTAGGGTGGTAGGTTTAGAATTTGAGCCTTGCCTAAAAAAGGCACTATGGGGGTGGCAAGAGCCTTTGCCAATATCCGAAAGCCCAGGGGTGACAGGTGCAAGCCGTCCCTTGCGAAGCAGCGTGGCTTGTCCAGCATGTCATCCCAGGCAGACAGACATTGGATCCCCTTTGAATGACACCAGAATTTAAGCCAATTATTAAAGCTGATCATCTTATCACTGTATTGTGGCATCATTCTAGGTGAAGGTAGGATACTGCTCAAGGTCAGGGTCATACCTGCTTAGGCTACATAATCAGAGGGCTCCTCAATGTCTCTTTTCATGTAGTCCAAGGAGGTACGTCTCAGGTTGTTGACACCAGCGTGGACAATGACTGAGTCGTACTTGTACCTGCTGTTGAGAGACCTGAGTGCTTGCGTTATGTGGTGGATTCTAACGCCCAACAGGCAGCTTACTGTGACCTTCTCCTTACTCAGTCTGGTGAGCGGGACGTCAGTGTGTCTGACTATGGAGTCACCAATGACGAGTGTGTCTGGCATTGTGTTTGGCCTTAAGGGCTGTGACTGTTTGACACTCTGACTGTGTGGTCTATGTGTTGCATGTGTTTGGTCCTGAGGTGGTAGTTGTTTGGGTGTCTGCTTTGGTGGCCTCTGCTGTTTTGGTAGATTTTTGATCAGAGCCTCCGAGTATGTCTTTGTGTGATTATGTGTATGATTTGAAGTTGTGATGGTACTATGTGTGACTGGGTATGTAGTGTGTGTGGTTACCTTCTCCTCCTGTCTGGTCTTGCCAGTCCTATGTTGAGAGAGCTCAGCCTCCAGTTTGGCCATATAGTTGCATCTCTCACATGTATTTGTGTTTTGTGGGAGAAGGAGAGGATTGTCTGTGTACATGAGGCAATTGTAACATTGCCTCAATATTCCCAGGTTCACCAGTTGAGCAGGAGAGGACACTAGCAACTGATCCCTCGACATGCTAGAAGTAATAGATAAAAAAACTTACAAAGGACTCCGAGGGATGTGGGTTCTAGGCTGGTGGGGTACTATCTATAATAAAAGTGCTTTATCAAGGTGCAAGTACTGTAGGAGCAAGTGCTAGGCTTTACAGATAGAGAATAGTCTACTTGGGAATCAAATAGAGATGAACTTTTTAGTTAAAGGATACGCTGGTTAGATCAGCAATACAGTTCAAGGAAGGTAGTTATAAGTCTTTAGAATAGGTAATTCTGGTGCTGTTTGTTTTACAGATATGCAGGAAGTCCATCAGGTGCAATGCCTTGTATACCAGGCATAGATCTCCCCTCAACAGCCTGTTGGAGACAGAATACAGGGACAGGGCTTTGAGGCGGTCTGCATAGGACATGTTACTTACTCCCTGTATTCATTTAATGAGGAACATCTGTGGATGTTCCAATTGTTGGACATACCCGGTTAGGTACATGCCAAATGGAGCATTGTACTCAATCATAATCTGATGAATGCTGAATACATGTGTGTTATCAATATGATAGTTACCAGGTGTGGATGACTTTCCAAAGGATACTATTAAGCATTTCTTGGTATTTAGTTTTAGTCCATGGCTCTGCCACCAGTTATTTGTCTGTGTCACTCCTTTCTGGAGAGCATTTGTGTTGGTTGGGGATTGTATGACCGCTTCTAATCTGCAATCATCTGCAAATTTAGTCAGCCAGAGGCCATTAACATTGGCCTTAACTTTAGAAAAGTAAATGCCAAAATAGAGCAGTCCAAGGACTGATCCCTGAGGGATTCTGCTTGTGACTGACCTCATTGTAGAGGTGGGCTCCCCAATTCTAACTTCCTGGTTCCTGTCTTTGAGCCAGCTGGCTATCCAGTGGGTGACACAAGGGTTTATACCTAACCTCTTGAATTTGTCAACAATGCCCAAGTGGAATATTATATAAAATGCCTTGGCCAATTCAAGGTAGGTAGTTGAACCATTTTGCCTCTCACCCATTGCTTTGATGACCTTCTCAAAGAAGTCCAGCTGGTTGAGTAGGCATAACCTGCCTTAATGAAAACAACTTGGGTTGGGTTCAGTGTCTGGAGGTTTATTATGACATTATTGATCATTTCTATGACAATTATTTACATTGCTTTCCATATTAGACTAGTGAGACTTTATGAATCTGTAGTTCTCAGGGTCCATAGATGGCTCACCTTTGTGAAGAGGGATGATTGTTGCTGTTGTCCATTCATGATGCATGAAGCCTGTTTGGAGGCTACAGTTAAATAACAATTTCAAAGGCCTTGATGTGTAATGTTTCATGTTATTTAGAAGGCATCCTGGGGTATTGTCTGGGACCACTGATGCAATGTTCTTAGGCTTAGAGAGAGCATTAAGGATGTGTTCCCTAGTGATAGCAGGGGAAGTTATATTTGATGTTTTTTTTTCCTGGGGAAGATTGCGGGAGAGAGACGGGTAAAGTTGGAGATGAATTTATCATCCAGTAGGTTTACTATATTTTTTGGCTCATTATAGGTGGCTCCATTAACAATGAGCACTGCACACAAATGTGCATTGCCTTTGAGGTTTCAGACATAACTAAAGAATGCTTTGTCGTTGTCCTTGGCCTGGGATGCCAAATTTACCTTGGCTATGGCTTTAGTAGACTTTATTTGTCCACTGAGTTGTTTGTTCAGTTTGATGAGAGTGTTTTATACTGCTGGATGCTGCATCCCCTACTTTTTCCCATGATTTTCTTCCTTACGTTATTTAGCCTATTGATGCTGTGATTTCACCAGTGTGGCTTGTTTTTTTAGTTAGTTCTGTACTTCTTCCTGTTAGGTACAGCTGTCTCTATGTAGCTAACATTAAATCTAGGGTACTATTTTATTAAAGCCAGCAGTAGTAAAGGTCATATTTATACAACTCCACGCACACACACACACACACACACACACACACACACACACACACACACACACACACACACACACACACACACACACACACACACGTTGACTGCTGTAAGATTAGAATGCCCTACCTATCTAGTTATACAGTCTAGAGGACACAGTACTTAATGCAAGTGCCATTTATTCATAGATGAATGTCTGGATTAAGGCCTTTTGCTTAATCTAATGACAATTTTTTTAATGTAAGCAAGTAAATAGGAGAACACTAAATGTAATTAAAAGTTTTTCTTTGCCGAATAAATGTTCAGTGTAAGTTGAAAGGTTGCAAAACTATACATTTTGTACTTGTGTTTCCATGGAGACAAATTGATTATAAGGGGAAACAAACAAACAAAAACACCTTTTTTTAAGGCTAAATGTTAATGCTTTCTGAAAGCATACAACTGTTTTTCACATTTGAGAGGGGAATGAAGATGAGACAAAAACAGACAGCAATCCGAGTAGGAGGAGAACAAGCTGTAACCTCTGCCTTAGCATAGATTACTTCAATGTTAGGTTAAGTTATGCCTGTGTGTGCAGCTATTGATTAGGGACAATTGTTCTTGTCAGGAGTGCTGAACTACATTATGTGAAGATGTCCATAGTTATGTGTGTTTTTTTAAGTTAATAGATTATGGGGGGAAGGTGTCTGGTTCTTTGTTTGAGGGTTTTCATTAAAACAAAAAGTCTTGTAAAATGTGACTTATGTTCAAATGAAGATGACAAGAAACAAATGTATAATTCAACAAATGTATAACAATTGGCTAAGTTTCTGGTGTCATTCAAAGGGGATCCAGTGTCTGTCCACCTGGGATGACATGCTCGACAAGCCACGCTGCTTCGCTAGAGATGACTTGCACCTGTTACCCTTAGGCTTTCAAATACTGGCCAAGGCTCTTGCCACCACATAGTGCCTTTTTTAGGCAAGGCTCAAAAGACAAACCCACTGCCATAAATAGCACAAGTAACAAAAAACTGAGGGTAATGCTATTCAGCGCCATAAGTCTAAACCTCAAGATGCACTCACTCGAGGCACTCCTCAGTATGGAAAAAATTGATATATGTGCAGTAACAGAAACCTGGTTTAAGGCTACAGAGAGCACCCAGCACTACCAGGCTACAACTCATACCATACATTTCGGCCACAGAACCCAAACCGAAATACAAAAGGCGGGGGCATATCCATATTCATCAAGGATACCCACACCTCCAGGTCAGTGGCACAGCATGATGCTTCAGAGATCATCCATGTGCAACTAACAACGGGCAAAACTGCAGCTCAAATTGTAGCATGCTACAGATCACCCACCATGTCCCAGGACCCCCATTCCATGTTTCTGGAAACACTGGAAAACATAAAGGTCCTAGCAAACACCCTAATATTGGGTGATTTCAATTACCAAAACATTAACTGGGAGAACTACTCAAGTATTAACTCCCTTGCCCAACATTTCCTAGAATTTATAATCTCAAATGCCCTGGTTCAACTGGTCAACACTCCCACCAGAGGTGACAACATATTGGACCTGGTCATCACAACATGGGAGACCGGTGTTCCACACTGGAGGTCAACCCCTCGCTGGCTAGATCTGACCATAAACAAATCACTTTGGATATCCACATTCTGCCCCCACCCCCAGACAAGAAAACCACTATGAAAAACTTTTCAAAAGCAAACTTCACATTACTTAAGACCAAGGTGGAAAGTTTCAAAGCCCCCATGCTGAAGGATAATGCTGTCCAAGCTGCAAAGTCCTTTACTAATGCATTCTCCGGGCACCTACAAGAATACATGGATCATGTCATCTCAAGCAAAACCAAGACTCACTTCTCCAAGAAAAGGAAACCAGTCTGGTGGACTCCTGCCATAAACAAGCTATACAATAGAAGGAGGAAAATGGTACAGAAAAGAGTAAAATCCCAAGAAGGGAATTCATCCCTGATCAGTGTCAGCAAGAAACTACAATCCCTCATAAAATCATCCAAGGCGAGCTTTGAAAGAAAAATTGTCAAGGACTCCAAAGATAACCACAAGGCATTCTTTAGCTATGTCAAGAATCTAAGCGGGAATTCCCAGATCTGCTCAGAGTTAGTGCAGAATGGCACAAAATACACTGAACCGACCAATATCACCAACATCCTGGCAGACAGGTTCAGCGCAAATTTCAACCCCCCTCTCACCCCCAAAAGGGCCCATAACCATACCAGAAGAATGTAGAGTCTCTGAAATCACAGACACTCAGGTTAAAACAGCCCTCTCCAAAGCCAAAAACACAACATTAATGGGAGTGGATGGCCCAGGCTGCATCCTACATGAGCTCAAAGACGAACTAACCCCTCACCTAAACACACTGCTCAAACTCAGCCTCTCCACAAGGTATGTACCCATAGAGTGGCGCACAGCAACAGTTATTCCACTCCACAAAGGTGGAGCCACAACAGACCCTGGGAACTATTGCCCTATAAGCCTGACTAGCTTGGTCTGCAAGTCTATGGTGCACATCATCATGGAAATCATTAACAGAGACATTGGGAACCTCGAAACACTGGACCCTACCCAGTTCAGCTTTGATAAGGGTAGATCATGCCTCCTAAACCTGATGAATTTCTTTGAGACAGTTACCAAGGCTATAGATGAGGGAAAGGTGGTACACACAGCCTATCTAGACCTCACTAAGGCCTTCAACACCATTTCCCATTCTGGTATTATAGACAAGCTCACCAGCCTGAACATAAACCCTATGTCACAAGATGGGTTGCCAACTGGCTCACGGACAGAACCCACATGGTGAGAGTTGTGGGAGCTAGGTCTGACTCTAAACTGGTTACAAGTGGCATTCCCCAAGGCTCAGTCCTAGGACCCCTCCTGTTCGGCATATACTTCTCAGAGGTACAGGCAAGCACAGGAGGCCTATGGCTGACCAAGTTCGGAGACGACTGCAAGCTAGGGGCTATAATTGACTCTCCAGCTGACACAGACATCCTCCAAAAGGGTCTCACTGAGAGGGATACCTGGTGTCAAAATCCTGGCCTCAAGCTAAATGCCAAAAAGTGCATAGTCATCCCCTTTGGAAAAAACAGAGTACCCACAAACTACCACATAGGTGGTAGTCCCCTAAATATGGAAGACTTAATAAGGGATCTGGGGACTGCAGTAGACAGTAATCTCACCTTTGATAATCACATTGCCAAAGTGGTTAGAAAATCCTTCTACGTGGCCCACCTAATCACAAAAGGGTTCGCATCCAGATCAAAAGAGGTCATTGTGCCCCTCTACTCATCACTCATCAGACCCATCATAGAGTACAATACCCCATTTGGGATGTACCTTACAAGGCACCTGTAACAGCTGGAAAGACCACAAAAGTACCTCATCAAGAGGATCACTGGCCTAAAAGAGATGCACTATGCAGCTCGACTGAAGAAACTACAGCTGTACTCGGTTGCATACCACCTGCTCAGAGGTGATCTCTGCCTGACATACAAGGCCATGTCCAACCTAGAATTGATGGACATGCTCCACCTAAAGAAAACCTTATCCCCTTGAGCCACACACTCTAGGGATCTAAACCTCACCCCAACAATAAATAGGATGTGCTGGAGGGATAGATTCCTGTCCCAGAGACTTCCCATGTTTTGGAACAAGATCCCAATCTACATTAGGCAGAGCTCCCCGCTAACACTCTTCAAAAGAAACCTTGATGAGTGATTGGGAAATAGAAAGTTTACCTCAGGGATCACTTCATTGGCTCTGCTGGACAGAGGCACAGGGAAGTAATCTAAGGGGGCAGCGAAAGCCAACATATTCTGGCTAGGCTTATAAATGCCTTCGGGCAGATAGCCTAGTACCTACCTATGAACCTAAAAGAGTTCAACCTGCCAAACATTAGTGGGTGCATCTAACACAAAATCTGGAGACAGACATTTAAAAAATCTGTAATATATAATTGGTGGGAATAATAAACTGTTATCATAAAGGCTGCACTAAACATATTATTTTTCATTGAGAATAGCCTCACAGGTATAGACAAAAAGGTAAGGGTACTGAATTATATTAAGAAATGCAGAGTGCAATTAGCAATGCTACAGGAATCACATTTGGAAAAAAAGTGAGCATGTGAATTTTATAAAGGAAGGATTTCAGGATGGACATTCCTCAGAATATCAGGGACAAGGGACAGGGGGTGTACTTATACTAATTGCTAGAGGAGCTTTAATAGTGATAGAAGTAATACTATTGGAGAATTTGTGGTAGTTAGGGGTTACTGGCAAGGGAGGAGGATTATGCTGGCATGTATTTATATTCCACCTAAAACTGCTGTTATGGAGCTTAAGAACATTTTTTGAGAAATAATTATCTTACAGCGGAATATTACTTATAGGTGAGGTCTGGAACTTATGTTGCAACAGTGAGGATATATCTGGGTGAGATAAAAAATAATAAAAAGTGGCAGCAAACACGGCCAAGGAATCTTTAATAAAGTAAGCGCTTTTGCATAGGCAATGATGCTTCTTCAGACTTTCAACAAATAATGCAGTATTTAATTACAAAATATTTACTCTCTCAAAAGCATTCAATTAATCATGTAAATCAACTGATTAAATATTTATTTTTTTTTAAAACACAAACAAAAGCTAAAATGCATAAATTATATTGTCAAAAGCAATAAAACAAAGCATATACAAAAATGTAATTCACAATAAACACAAGTGCATATCCTAACCTTGAATAAATATGTGTATGTAAAAAGGAGAACTATAAAAAAGGAGATGCTCATAATTATTTATATTGACATTACCTCCTAAAGGATATGTAAAAATACAAAAATACTCTTACTA
Organism: Protopterus annectens; assembly: GCF_019279795.1. Lineage (NCBI taxonomy): Eukaryota > Metazoa > Chordata > Ceratodontiformes > Protopteridae > Protopterus > Protopterus annectens. The sequence goes on from NC_056738.1 coordinate 253,027,337, forward strand.
AAACTACTAATTCAAACAAGACATACATCTCAAAAAAGAACTAAAATAAACCAGAGCTAAAAAATACAGAACTAAAAAAACTAATGGTTGAAGTATTGCAGATTAAGGAGAGTCTCACAGAAGAAGAGTCACAGCTGCAGAAAATAATGGAGTATCTGTATAATATGCATGAACACAAAAACTCTTAGCACAATGACTTAGGTACCAGAAAACAGAAAGATTTGTTGCCAACTTAGGAAGACTGTTTCAAGAAAAATATCCAGAAGTCCTGTACAGGTAGTAGAAATATTTCAGAAATGTTATGAAAATGTGTATAAAGCAGAGGGATGTGGAAATCAAGAATAAGTGTGAATATTTATGGAAAACTTAAGTATGCTAAGGTTAATGGTAGATGAGGATCAACAACTAACAGGACAGGAAGAGATGAGATAAAAATAGTCAATCTGCAGGAAAGTTTTCAAGAATAGATGGCATTCCTGTGGAAGTCTGGAAGTTAACAGGGAAGAAAGTAAAAAGAGGGAAAGGTTTTAGTTAACCGTATTTTAAAAGGTGGGGAGGCATCAACATCCTGGAAGAAAACCATGGTGGCTGTAATACCTAAAGATGGTAAAGACCCATCAGACCCAGCTTCATATAGGCCCATTTCAATTTTAAACCATTATTATACATTTTTTATGTCTATAATAGCTAAAATAATGGTAAAGGTTTGCCAGAACTGCTAGATATGGGTCAGTGTGGCTTTGTAGAGGGGAGACAAACATCTGACAACATTAATAGAACAATGAAGATCCAGAGGGAAGAGGAATGCAAGAAAACACTGTTTTTGTTGGTGGGTCTTGTTACAAAGAAAACATTTGACATAAAAAGCTGGGATTTTATGGACAGGGCAATGAAGGCATTTCCATTCCCTGATACAAAAATAAGGCTGATTGGGATGATATGTAAGGGATCAGAGACAAATGTTGAGGTGCAAGGGTACCTTTCTGATGGGTTGTGTCTAAGCAGAAGAACCAGGTAGTGGTGTCTCTGCTAACTTTGTTGTCTGCGTTATATTTAGAGCCATTGTCAAAGAAAATAAGGGGCTCAGAGGTTAGGGGATGTGATTAGTATGGTAAGTGAGAAAGGTTGGCTTTGTATGCAGACATTATTTATTTATTGTATTTTATTTTATTTTCAGTTTGATGACCAGGGAATTCCACTGGGCCAAGAAGAGCCCATTTCCAGTGGAGGACCAGGTAGAAAAGCTCCAGTGAACAATTACAAGCATACACAAAGCAGTATAATAATTTAAATCAGGCTGAGAATATAGCATAATACATATGAGATATAATACAGCCATGCAAAGAAATACAAATAATAGGACATTGTTGGAAATTTTGTATGTACAAAGTTAGATACATTTACTGATATAAGAGAATCTAACAAGGTTAGCCAAGGTGCAACAGAAGGCTGTCCAGTATTGGTTTAATGGAGTGTAGTAGTAGACAAAGTAATGGTATGAGAAGTAGGTGTAGCAGGGGGTGTAGCTGGGTGTAGCTGGGGGGAGTGGTTTAATGGAGTGTAGTAGTAGACAAAGTAATGGTATGAGAAGTAGGTGTAGCAGGGGATGGAGATGAGAGTAGTTAGAGGGGGAAGTTATGATGGAGAGTGGCATGGGTATGTCCATTTTGAAGATAGGTGGGAGCACAAGAGAGATTTGAAATTGGTGTGGTTTGAAGTATTGCAAAGAGAGTGACGGAGATAGTTTCATAGTTTAGATATGGAGTAGGATAGCAGGAGGTGGCCAGAGGGTCATGAGTGTTTGTAGATTTGTAGGAGGTTTTGGTTTTCTGATCTGAGTGATCAGTTAGGAATATAGGGGGTTAAGATGGTAGTGAGAGAGGGGCAGCTGGAAGGTTTGAAGATGAGCTTGTGGGCAGTGGTGAGTTTGAGGAAGTTCAAGTAATTAGGTAGTCTGAGCCATTGCAGAGTATGGAGAGAGTGGTAATGGTGGGATGAGTTTTTTGAATTGGTGGGAAATTTGCTTATTTTGTTGTAGCAGGATTCTAGTTTGGATTGTAGGTCGAGTTGGAGACTGGTTAGCAGAGGAGCACCATACATGTCAGAGGGGACAAGGTAGGAGGAGGCTAGGGCTTCTCTGGTGGAGGGGTGAGGTAGCGGTTGTGTCTGTACAGGAGTTCTAGTTTTTGGTGGCTTGTTTTGATGATAGTTTGGATATGGGTGTCAAATTCTACATGTTCATCAATGATAACACCAAGCAGTTTAGTATTTGATACAATTTCAATGGGGACGTTATTTTGGATGAGTATAGAGAAGGAGATTTTGTCAATAGGGGAGTTTCTAGAGGGAGAAAAGATCATCAGTTTAGTTTTATTTCCATTTAGGGCCAGGTGATTGTTTTGCATCCAGGTTTCAGTTCTAGAGAAGGCTGACTGAGTTTTTAGAAGTAGGTCAGAGGGGGAGCATGCTGAGCAGATGATTGTTGAATCATCAGCCTACTGGGTTAGTGAGGAATCAGCAATGGTGTGGTGATAGTTATTGCTAAATATATTGAAGAGTAAAGGGCCTAGAACAGAACCTTGGGGCACATTGGTGGGGGTGTGTAAGAAGGGAGAGGTTAAGGATTTCCATTGTACGGCTTGTTATCATTTGGAGAGGTAGCTAGAGAGCCAGCCTATGGTGGAAGGAGAGAGGTTGAGAGAGGGGAGTTGAGATAGGAGTAAGGGATGGGAGACAGTGTCAAAAGCTTTGGATAGGTCTAGGAACAGGGTAAATATGAATTTGCCAGAGTCACATGCTTGGTTAATGGTCTTAAGAAAGGAAAGGAGGGCAGTCATGGTACTATGGCCAGGACGGAAGCCATGTTGAGTGGGGGTGAGAAGGTTATTGTGTGTAAGGTATGGCATCACTTGTGAATGGATACATTTTTCCAGGATTTTAGAGACTGGGGAAACGATGGCAATAGGCCTGAAATTGGTGGTCTCAGTGTTTTTACCTCCCTTATGGAGTGGGATGATGTATGCATGTTGCCAGATAGAAGGGGCTTCAGATTCTTGGATGGATCTGTTTATTAAGATGGAAATGGGAAAGGCAATGCTGTCGGCAGATATTTTGAGGAAGGCTGATGGTAGATTATCAGGTGAGTTGTGGCAAGGTTTAAGTTGGAGGAGGAGTTTTTTTATTGTACTTGTGGTGATGGGTTTTAGGTTGAAGGGGAGGAAGGAGGTATGAGATCAGGGAGATGGGGGGCAGGTGGGGCTGGGATTAGGTGGGGGTGAGGGAAGGATGAGGACAATTTAGCTATACAATCCACAAAGAAGGAGTTGAAAAGGGTGGCAGTTTCAAGATTGGTGAAGTTGGGGTTGGGTCAGGGGTTATTTTTATTTCCTGGGGGGAGAAGGGAGCAGATGGTGTTCCAGAATGTTCCTAGGGTTGGTTGAGTGTTCGGACTGAAGTTTGGAGTAGTATGCTTTGCGGTCTCTAGTTAGTTTTTTTATGGAGTTGCAGAGTTGTTTGAATTCAAATAAGGAGTTAAGTTGCTTGTTTCTTTGATATTGCCTCCATTTTTTGTCTCTTTGTAGCATGGTTAGTTTAGTTTCTTTCGATAGCCAGGGAGAGGCTTTAGCCTTGATGCATTTGATTCTTAGAGGAGCGTGGTTGTTGAGTAGGTTTAAGAAAGTTTCATTGAATTAGATGATGGGATTGTCAAGGGGCAGGGTTCTTGGAGGGGTCCAGTCAGTAAGTTTTAGACATTCAGAGAAAGTTTGAGGGCTGAAATAGAAGGGGTTATGAGTTTGAATGCAGTGATGTTGCTTTTGAAGAGGAGAGGGGTGATGGTCAATGAAGGCTGGCAGGTGGTCACTGAGAGGGTCTGGGAGGATTCCTGCATTTGAGACAAGGTTGGGATGGGAATGTTAAGATCCAGTCAATGATGGTGCCAGAGGCTCCATCTTTGTTTGGTCTGGAAGGAAAGATTAGTAGTTGGGTGAAGTTGAAGAGAGTGACTATGTGAGATGGGGCTTGAGAGTTTATAGTGGCTCAGTTAATGTTCATGTCACCTACGATACAGGTTTCATTTTTAATATTAGAGGAAAACCAGGACAGGATATCTTCTAGTATTGGAATATTATTGCCTGGGGTTATATAGAGGGCGGTTATGCATATGGACTTGTGATTACTGATTTTTACTAGAGCAATTGTTATTTCAGCAGTGGCGAAGATTGGGATGTGATTGGTGTATGGGGTAATGGTATAGGAGGAGGAGTAGATTATGGCAACACCTCCACCTTTCTTGTTAAGTCTGTCATTGTGAATCATTTGGTAGCCTGGTGGAAGAATGTTGTTGTCTTTTATGAAGGATTTAAGCCAGGTCTCTGAGATGGCTACTATGTTAGGGTGGTTGTGAGAAAGCCAGGCATGGAGGTCAGGGATTTTATTTTTAAGGTTTTGGGCATAGACTGTGGTGAGGTGAACAGATTTGGGAGTTTGAAGGTGTGTGAGAGGGGAATTAGTGGTTTGTGTGGTGGTACTGGGCCTGGGGTTGGGATGGATGTCACCGGACAGTGAGAGGGAAATTCGGTGGAGAATGAGTATAATGTAGTTTAATGTGGATGGAGAGTTGAGCGGTGGTAGGGAGTGGATTTGTTGATGTGACATTGGAGGGGTGTGTTATGTGAGGGTGGGATAGGTAGGATTTTGTTTTTGAATAGTAGGGTTGGGTTAGAAGAGTAGAGTTCATGAGTTATGGAGGTGAAGGGTGGTGTGGAAGTATGTTGGAAAGTGGTTGTGTAATGTGAAGGTGCGGTATGGGAGGGGTTAGGGAGTTGTGTAAGATAAGTAAGACAAGTGAGGGAGATTAGCAAGGCTGTTAGGTTTAGTAGATATGATGTGGTAGGGGCATTGTTTAGGTTGGGTGGGGAGTTTAAGAGTGAAATGTTTGTGGTGGATGGGGTGTAGTGTAATTAGATGGTGGGAGATGTGAGAGGAGTTGGGGATGAATAAATGTACAGATAGTGTGGTTCGGTGGGAATTGGGGCAAGGCAGGGGTGTGGAGTGAACCTGCAGGGCGAATGGAGTGGGTAGAGCTCAGGCAAAGGTGAGTGAAAAACTATCAGTGATTGCTAGTAACAATGTAGGTAGCAGTACTGTTTCCTAGGTCACACCCATTTGCTCACCCAGTATTCCTGACAAAGTACTCTGTAGGGAATTTTTTAAAGTTTGTCAACTCCTTACACTCCTAAAACATATGTTCCCAGTTATTGCTTTCTTCCCCATCACACCTCCAGAATTTGCCATCTACAAAAGAATAAATTCTTTTTCATCTGTTTATAGTATAAAAATACCTCTGCAGACACTTCCAAGCAAATTCCTAAATTGTCTAGACTGTTTTGCATATTTGGGAGACATACATATGTCCCTTGTGAATTGCTTATCCAATCTCTCTTCACAATATTTTCTAAGCTCCTCTTATTGATTCCTATAGTTCCATCCACAACCCATGTTCCCATTTTTTCACATAGGGTTAGGGTATCATTACACCAGTGACAATCATCTAAAGCCAAGGTTTACACCACCAGGTGTCTAGTCTTGCCACAGTAGTTCTTTCACACCATACACTCACACACACAATCATGTCTATGGCCAATTACAGTGTCCAATCCACCTACTCATGTCTTAAGAATGTGACAGGAAACCAGAGCACCCACAGGAAATCTAACTGAACAGAGGGAGGACATGCAGACTATGTACAGAAGGCACACTAGGCTAGAATCAAACCAGGGAACTTCTTGCTGTGAGGTAACGACACTATCCACTATTATTGTGCAATATTTTGTATCCGTACTTCTTCTTTTTCTTTTGGCTGTTCCCGTTAGAGGTCGACACAGGGGATCATCTGTTTTCATTTCTTCCTGTCCTCTGCATCTTTCTCTGTCACACCATTCACCTGCATGTCCTCTCTCACCACATCCATAAACCTTAACTTAGGCCTTCCTTTTTTCCTCTTACCTGGCAGCTTCATCCTTACCATCCTTTTCCCAATATACTGAGCATCCCTCCTAAGGACATGTCCAAACCAATGTAATCTCTCCTCTCTGGCTCTGTCTCCAAACCATCCAACCTGGGCTGACCCTCTAATATACTTATTCCTAATCTTGTCTACTCTCGTCACACCCAGTGTAAATCTTAACATTTTTTACTCTGCCACATCCAGCTCTGACTCCTGCCTTTTTGTCACTGCCACTGTCTTCAACCCATATAACATAGCTGGTCTCACTAGCCTCTTGTAGACCTTCCCTTTCACTCTTATTGGTACCCATCTGTCAAAAATCACTCCTGACACTCTTCTCCACCCATTCCACCCTGCCTGTACTCACTTCTTCACCTCTCTACCACACTTGCCATTACTCTGAACTCTTGATCACAAGAATTTAAACTCATCCACCTTCGCCAACTCTACTCCCTGCATCCTCACCATACCTGTATCCTCCCTCTCATTCACACACATATATTCTGTTTTAGCCCTGCTGACCTTCATTCCTCTCCTCTCTAAAGCATATCTCCACCTCTCCAGGGTCTTCTCAACCTGGTCCCTACTCTCACTACATATCACAATGTCATCTGCAAACATCATAGTCCACGGGGACTCCTGTCTGAACTCGTCTGTCAACCTGTCCATCACCACTGCAAATAAGAAAGGGCTCAGAGCTGATCCTTGATGTAATCCCACCTCCACCTTAAACGCATCCATCACTCCCACCGTAGACCTCACCAATGTCACACTACCCTTGTACATATCCTGTACCACTCTTACATACTTCTCTGCCACTCCCGACTTCCTCATATAATACCACAACTCCTCTCTAGGCACCCTGTCATATGCTTTCTCTAAGTCCACAAAGACACAATGCAACTCCTTCTGACCTTCTCTGTATTTCTCCAACAACACTCTCAGAGCAAAGATTGCATCTGTAGTGCTCTTTCCTGGCATGAAACCATACTGCTGATCACTAATCATCACGTTCCTTCTTAACCTAGCTTCCACTACTCTTTCCCATAACTTCAAGCTGTGACTGATCAGTTTTGTCCCTCTGTAGTTACTGCAGCTCTGTGCATCACCCTTATTCTTAAAAATAGGTACCAAAACACTTTTTCTCCACTCCTCAGGCATCCTATGACTTTCCAAAATTTCATTAAACAATCTGGTTAAAAATTCCACTGCCATTTCTCCTAAGCACCTCCATACTTCCACTGGTATGTCATCTGGGCCAACAGCCTTTCCATTCTTCACCCTCTTCATAGCTGTCCTTACCTCCTCCTTGCTAATCTGCTTCACTTCCTGATTCACTATCCCCACATCATCCAACCTTCTCTGTCTCTCATTCTCTTCATTCATCAGCCCTTCAAAGTACTCTTTCCATCTACTCAACACACTCTCCTCACTTGTGAGTACGTTTCCCTCACTGTCCTTTATCACCCTTACCTGCTGCACATCTTTCCCAGCTCTGTCCCTCTGTCTAGCCAATCGGTACAGGTCCTTTTCTCCCTCTTTAGTGTCCAATCTCTCATACAACTCTCTATATGCCTTATCCTTAGCCTTCGCCACCTCTCTCTTTGCCATGCACCTCATCTCCTTATACTTATGTCTACTTTCTTCATCTCTTTGATAATCCCACTTCTTCTTCGCCAGCATCTTCCTCTGTATACTCTCCTGTACTTCCTCATTCCACCACCATGTCTCCTTGTCCTCCTTCCTCTGTCCAGATGTCACACCAAGCACCTTCCTAGCAGTCTCCCTTACTAGCTCTGCTGTAGTTACCCAGCTATTCGGTAGCTCTTCATTGCCTCCCAGTGCCTGTCTTAACTCTTCACTGAACTCCACCTCACAATCACCCTTTTTTAACTTCCACCATTTAATCCTTGGCACTGCTTTCACACTCCTCCTCCGCTTCTTGATCACCAACATCATCCTGCAGACCACCATTCTATGCTGCTTAACTACACTTTCCACAGTCACCACTTTACAGTCTCCAATCTCCTTCAGACTGGCCCTCCTACATAGGATATAAAACCATAATGCCTCACAGCAAGAGGTTCTCTGGTTCAATCCTCGGCTGGGATGCCTTCTGTGCGGAGTCTGCATGTCCTCCCTGTGGTCGTGTGGGTTTCCTACGGGTTCTCCAGTTTCCTCCCACATTCCAAAGTATGCAGGTGGATTGGACACTCTAAATTGGCCCTAGACGTGAGTGCGTGCGTGTGTGTATCTACTGTGGAAGGTTGGGAACCAGGCTGGCAACTCGACACTGTAAAACTCCACTGCCAATCATGAGCGGACAGGTGATCCGCTGTGGCAACCCCTAACTGGGAAAATCCGAAAGAAGAAGAAGAATATTGTAACAATGATAAAAGAACTGGAAGCAAGATCTTAAGAAAGGGGTAGGAGTAAACTACATAGAAAAAGGAAATAGTGGGAACAATGCATGCAGACTGTTTTGGAGGAGAAATGAGGTTTATGGGAAGGCAGGAATTGGTCAATTTATGTAATGTTGGACTGATGATAATTGTATAAAAGCATGTATGTGATGTATAATGTTTGTGAACATGTTAACATGGTTTGTTTTATTTATATAAATGTATGTCTGTTGTAAGTGATAGTTCAATAAAGGTGCTAAAAACTGTTACATTTTTTACAAGTAACTTTCACTATCAGTTTCAACGCTTCCTCTTGATCTTTAAGAAACAAGACAAATTTAATGAGGCCAGATGTACCACTGGATTAATCAGTCCAAATCACCCTTTTCTTTATTAACATATAAAACCCTACTTTTAATTGGATTCAACCTAGAGCCTTTAACTACTGATTTTTTTTCTCAGAATTGTCTTTCTTTTTTTAACTGGTAGCATAAATATTCTACCCAAATGCTCTAACTTCCCTAACATATCAGAGTTAACCAAATGTACTTTCTTTTGAAATGATAATCTTTTTCATAATCTCGCTATATCATTTATTTTTATGAATATATGTACCAACTGCTTTTCTACTACACCTTTTTTCCAAAGCTTGCAACTAGAACTATGATCTCTATTTTAGAAAAAGACATATCACCTATCTTAACAACCCCCATACCTTTACTTATTTTCCTTTACTGAAATTCAAACTACTTAATACATTTCCTTCTTCCAAAGCCACTTTGATCCAAGTTTTATTTTTTGTTAGAAAATCTAAATTGCCTGCATTAGAAATCATAACTGGAATAACAAAACTATCCCATACCAAGTACATTGCATTCTTAAATATCTTCTGCATCCACCAGGATATACTATTCATAACAATTGCAAATAAAACTTCACTCATATTGCACTCTTGCCTAACTTCCTTTTTCAACTCTAAACTCTGAGTTAGCAAAACATTTAACCAATTTTAAGTCTACTCCTACTATAAGCCATCCATAATTAAAACTCTTACTCTAATTACATATGTACATCAAATCAACAACTCCTTGATATTTATAAACACAACAAATATTTTGGAAAACTACTTTACAAATGTAGCACAGCCCAAGCATGGAACAAACTTTCCTCACATATAAGAACCATCACGCACCCTAAGCATTTCAAAAAAAGGGCTTAGACTAAATTTATTTAGCATAAAGTCTTGCTCCTGTTACAACCTTACCTAACCCATTACTCCTCCTCACTCCCCAAGCCAGAAATAAACTCTACATAGTCAGGTGATTACAATGACATAATGTATCTCATAGATGGCTCTATTCTAACATTTCTTTTTTGAGGTATGTTTCTTTTTTTTATTTATTTTACCTGTCTGCTACAAAGAAGGCCAAAAAATATTGCTGAAATTACAACTACTATCATTCTTTGCTTTGTATTCTTTTCTTGTTCACTTTTTGTTCTGTACTTGTTAATTATCTGTTATTGCATTTCTACTGCTTTTTGAATTGTATTGCAATTAATTATTAACTATATTAAAATTTGTTCTTGTGTTTGTAAATCTCTAGAGCTTTTCTCCTCGGGTCTCCACTGAAAATGGGCCTCTGGTTCAGTTGGACCAACCTGGTTAACAAATGTCAAATAAATGAATAAATAAATAAATACAAATGTTTGCAAAATATGTCACATGTTCATTAAGCATATTATCAAAGGCCTGTATCACATATCCTACTACCAACTTCATTTCACTAAACCCACTTAATACATAATCAACTGATTTCTTATCAGCCGCAATATTTCTTGATTTTGTTTCTCCTTAGCACCATACAAGCCTTTAACAATACTTTCCTATATTCCCCTTTCAAATCTTTTTTTTTTTTTGCAAAAACTTCATGAAAATATTCTAGTCTGTGTTATTCCTTGTTATACAATATCAAGTCTTAATATCTTTGTTGCTCCCATTTTTCCAAATCAAGTTAATAATTCCTTCATGTATCTCTTCCATTTGCATACCTTCCTCCAACCAGTCATTTGGTGTAGCTAAATATACTCTCTTCCATTTTTCCTTCAAACCCTTATACATTCTATACCCTGTTTCTTCTACCTCAGGGACAGAACCTACATTCATTCCTTCAATACACTATCAAATTCCTCCTTAGCAGTATTTTTTTCAAATCCTTTAAGACTTTCTTCTTAAACTGCTTTACAGCCCAGCTGTCTTCTTCTCCCCATCCTACTTATCAAGCATATCTACAAACTAATTTACAGCATTCATAATTTCTTCCTGCATACAGGTTTCATTACATTTACTATTTCTGATAGTTCTGGTAAGCCTCTCTTTATTTTCTACCCATTTTGCCAAACCATCTTCATCCTTATCTTCAAATGATAGTGCTGCTTGTGCAATTGTAAAGTCATTCTTGGTTTTTATTTTCCAAAATACCGTTCTGTGTTTTTTTCCCCAAAAATATCATTCTCTTTTAGAAATTAATTCATACTATTCAAAATTTACCTATATTCACTTTTCCATATTTTCATTAAACGCCAACCATCATTCCATTCCGTTACTGTAAAATTATTTCATTTTTAAGTGATTTTTCCATAACTATTCTACCTCTGACTGAAAAGGCTGATTATACAGAATGTTCCATCTGCTTTAACCCCTTCCCTTCTTTTATGACATCCTTTTCATCCACTACCTTCACCCAAATAGCAATATGGTCTGAAAAACGTGCCACTATACTCCTTCTACTAACTTCCTACAATTCTTTTGACATGATACAATAATCTGCCTCAGGCCTTATTGTCACTCTAAAAAAGGAAACCTCTTTTTCCTATATAAATTGTTCTGTTTTCAGCATCTCATCCACTTTCTTAACAGGTGAGGAAACCTTACACTTATTTTCCTAATATCAATATTAAAATTTATCATTATCATTATTATTATATAGTCATTTGTGGCTTGTAAAACATTACTTTTTCAAACAGTTCCTCCATTTTTGTCATATTAATACACTCATAAATATACACTACGTTTTAGTTCCTATTATCCATATATCCCCCATGATAATTTTTCCAGACACTGCTACAATAAAATTTAACATCTCTACTTCATCTTGTTTTTTAAACACAGCTATTTCAGAACATACATTTATCACAAAACTTCATACCATTTTATTTCCTACAGTTTTCCCATCTGTATTCTTTCATTTTGTCCTACAGGCTGTGTATCTAAAAACTAATAACATCCTGATATTGTTTCTTACACCACTCTAATACACATACCCCCAGATTCAGCAAGCTCTGCACGGCGTGCAGAAGCTGCTGGAGACAATATGGCCGCTGTCCGATCCAGGAATAAGCTCCAGGGATGTGCACGAGCGCTCCTGCACTATTCCTGCATGGACACAGCTCCTGTATTAAAATTACCCCATTTGAAGCAGAAAACCATGCAGATGAGGTGAATGTGTGATCCAGGAAGCTGGCAGCTGGCCGTGCAGGACTAGTGTAGTCTGCAGAAATGTACTTGGTTATTAACCATGTACATTTCTGCAAACTACAAAATGGAGCCATGGCAGCTCCAAATAAAGGTTGTATATTATGTTGAAAGCATGCCAATAGCCAAATATATGGCCACTGGCATGGAAAACAGTTGCCAAAATAAAAAAAACAACTTTTTTTAGTCAATTTCAGCTGTTTAAGCGTAGGGCAGCAATGCGCAAATGGGATGGGGCCAAAAATAAAAAAAAAAAAACTGAAATAAGCATTGTATCTAAAATCACTATTTTGCCATTATACTCAATGGCAGGCAGAAGACAACATGGCCAGTAAATAGTGGTTGCTAAGGGGGAAGGCTCAGTGTGGGACTTGTAACTATGTATTAGCAGGCAATCTTATGCAAATGAGGGGAATGATACTGAATCCCAGATTCTCCCACATGGTTAGCCTGCACCCAACTGTGTAGGTGCAGGAAGAGCATGGTGCAAGCCTAAGAGCTAGCTGACATCATAGAAGGGTGTGACAGGCATACTGTAAGCCTATTGGAGCCCTGTGGCTCGGGTTTGCCCTGAGCTTAGCAGAGCTAAGCGAGGGGGTGTGTCTGAGGCTGCCTAGCACTCTTTACATTGCCTAAGTGGGTGTGCGCTCCGTGCACCGGGTTTTAAAGGAAAAAAAAGTAAACCAGTAAATAGCAGCTCTGTGCACATCTGAGCACTGTGTTTGTGTGGTGTGCCCCTGGGCTTAAACAGGAAGGTAATGGGAAGGGAAAACAGCAGTAGGAAGGTAATCAAGGAGAACTAGCATAGCTGGCAGGTGAAATGTATCAGAATCAGCCAATTACACAGGCAGCAGATCAGCCCAGCCCAGCACACCACTATAAACTATGCAAACACCTTTCCCTCTGGTTTTTCCCACATACTCTACACCACCGGTGTACACAAACAAAAGCAACAAAATGACAGGGGCTGCTTTCGCTCTCATAAATCAACATGTGGAAGAGGCTGAGGGTGGTGAGAATGAGGATGCTGTCGACCAACCCACAGTGAGTAGAAGGAGATGAGTGTACAGACCCAGGGTAACCCACCAGGGGCTAAATGAGCTGGAGATAGTGGAGCACTATTGGGTGGACAGGGACCTCCTACAGCAAATTGTTGAGCTGTGCCGGCCACACCTCACACAGAACCAACAGAGGGGAACCCATCCCAGTGGAAACCAAGGTATGTGTAGGTCTAAGAACACTAGCCACAGGTACCTTCCAAAGGCCAACTGGGGATATCATGGGGATCTCACAGGCATCAGCATCCAGGGTACTCCACCAGTTCCTGGATGACATGTCAGCACATGCCGGTGAGCATGTATATTTCCACAACACCTGTGAGGCATTGGCCAGCAATATGCACCTCTTCCACCAAATAGCAGAATACCCTGAGGTATTGGGTGCTATAGACTGCATGCACATGTACATCAAAACACCACCTGGTGAGTGGGGTAGGGTCTACATCAACTGCAAGGGCTTCCTCTCCATCAACTACCAGGTCATGTGCGATGCCCAGGGCATTATAATGAATGTATGTGCTGGCTGTCCTGGAAGCTATCATGACTCCCACATCTGGCATCTGACCCAGCTGTACCAGAGATTTGCCAGTGGGGACATCCCTTACAGTCACCTAGTGGGGGATGCTGGTTACGCACTGAAGCCATGGCTGATGATACCCATCAGAAATGCACACACACCCGAACAAGAACTCCATAATGAGGCACATGCACAGACCAGAATCATAGTAGAGCGTGTGTTTGGGATGCTCAGGTAATGGTTCCAGTGCCTGGACACATCTGGTGGAGCCTTGCAGTACTCACCAGCTACATGTACCCAAGTTGTCATTGTATGTGCCATGCTACACAATAAGATCCTGCGGAAACAGCTGCAGCAGGAACAGCATGGGGCAGGGCTACACAGCCCCCACCATTGCCAAGGCCCACACAGGCACAGAGTGACATGGAGGAGGAACAATTTGAGCCTGCCCCAGTAGGCAGAAGAAGGTGTGCCCAGTATGCCCAAGCCTTGGGAAAGAGGCAACGCATAGCACATACACTGACATGGTAGGGACATAGGGAATGACACCTCTCCCTGACTCGCACATACAGTAAAAGGGATGCCAAACATGACACTACCTGTGCTTAACCATGTATAGGGAGTGTACTATGTGCATCTGACATAGTCAGCCCACCAGCACCATCCTCAATGCTGGCACACCCACAAGGTAAGTCCCTCTTCCTGCCAATTGCCGAATGGAGTAGTATGTGCTGTTACTTGTACCTATGGTATGGATGTGAGCATGCAAGGGAATCGGGTGGCTGAATGGGATGCCAGCAGATAGTAGACATCTACAGTGGCAGCATGAGATCTGTAACAGATACTGGTGTCACCATAGCAGCCAGTACTAGGCAAGGTGACAAAACACACTGCAGGAAATGTGTTGGGCCACATGTGTGTCCATAGGACACACACATGCCAGTCAGGAAGGCTCACATACCCAATAATAGTCTCCACCAGCAGGACAGGTGTAGACAAACACAAACAAAGGCTGTGCTAAGGCCTATGATTGATGGCTATGGAGTACACCCCCCCCAGACATACACAGACAGACTAAAACAGGTCAGGCAGTGGGATGTTAGTTCTGAAGGGTAAGCAGTCAGAAACTGAAATGTAGGTCAATCAAACCTAAGACCTGTAGTACACTGATATGCCTCTAGTCAGCATGATAGGTTACAATACAGAATGAAATGGAGTACCTGGAATACCAGTACAGTCATAGCAAATGTGTACAAGTGTCAGGTGTGCCCCCCAATCCTATGTAGAAATGTAGTAACAGTCAGGTGTGACCCCCCCATCCCATGTAGAAATGTAGTAACAGTCAGGTGTGCCCCCCAATCCTATGTAGAAATGTAGTAACAGTCAAGTGTGCCCCCCCCAGTCCTATGTAGAACTGTAGTAACAGTCAGGTGTACCCCCAATCCTATGTAGAAATATAGTAACAGACAGGTGTGCCCCCTCAATCCTACATAGAAATGTAGTAACAGTCAGGTGTGCGTCCCCCAATCCTATGTAGAAATGTGGTAACAGTAGGGTGTGCCCCCCACGCTATCCTATGTAGAAATGTAGTAACATGTATGTGTAGGTATAATAACAGTAGTGGCCAAGGTAGCAGGATAGATTGTAGCATGTGTACAATATGCAGGTCTGTGTGTGTTAGGTTGGTGTGTGTCATATATTGTGTGAGAGTGGTCAGTATGTATGCATGGTAAGGTTTGTCCTGGTGGCCATTGGCCAGTACTGCCGATGATAGGGCCAGGTTTTCACAACTGCAGTGCCAAACACAATGCTTCCCAGCAAAACACATTCCAGCAGTAAGCCATAGTAATTGTTTGGAAGTAATATGTGTCACCATCTGAAAGATGGATATGGCATGAATGTCGGCCCAGACATACAAGCAGTACACAGGGGGAAGTACCCCAGACAGACAGTGTATAATATGTAACTGTCAAATGGACACACCCTTGGAATTGTACATACAGGTTTGCAGCACATTATTTGGGCTTGTAGTAGGGAATACTGATATTGTCTGGCCAAACACTAGCAGACCACAAAGGTCATAGGAATGAAGTATTGAGAAACAGCTGATGTCCCTGCAAAGCCAGCATAAGTGGAATGCCCCATGCATATCTGAGAGTCAGATGCAAGTAGTGTCCATAGCACACATGCACCCAGCTCACTCCACCACCATCCACAGGTACCTCTCCGGTCTTATCCCTGCTGTTGGGAATGGGTACAATATGACCCCACCTCTGTATGGCAATAGTGAAAGAATGCAGCATGCAGAACAGGTGTCCCATGCAGCTGTGTCCCTAGCTGTAAGCAGTACCCTGCCAGCATCCACACCACGGGATCAATAATGACAGAAAGTATTGGCATGAACACCTTGCACACCTACTCTGTCACCCCAAGGGAATATACTGTATTGCAGTCTGGGACTGTAGGAGTGACAGAATGCAGCAGCCTGCTACAGCTGGCCTGCGTCACTACCAAATGACCTACAGTCCTCTGCCAAGGGCCTGTGTCTCACCCATACTGCCAATGTATGTCATGTCATGGACTCCCAAATAACAACATAACACAGTCCACAGAACCCAAATGCAAGGCCATGTGGACAAATCAAAGTAACGTGTCCACCATGTCCTACTGCCTGAACTGTGGACCAACACCAAATTACTGCTGGGATGAGGTGCTAACTATAGGGAACATATCAGATAATGTTTGTATGATGTATGGAAGAGGATAGAATAATAGAGGGGTGGGTGGGAGCATGGGCGGCATGGAGTGTGTGAAGTCCGAAACTCAGTTGTGTGCACATACTATCCCTGGCTGCAAACACAAGAATGGATGGCTACAAACCTGCTCGTAAACCATAATGTGAAGGGGTAATGTCCAAAATTATGACCCCTGCCTCTGGGTAAGCTGTGTGAATTTGTACAGCTGTGAGGTATGGCCACAGCAGGATATGGCCATACTGTCACGTGGATGGATGTACAAGCATGGGATCATCTGCCACTACTGTACCAAGGTGCTGAACCATTTACACAGATCCAGCAACAAGTGTCTGCAGCTTCCCCTAAAAATGGCATGATTGTGCAAAAATATGTAGGCTGCTGACCACAATACTGGACACAGCTGCATTCACCCTGTGTTCCCCAGGACATCACTGCAAGCAAATATGGGGTCTATATTAGAAGACCGACTGTTTAGGTGATTGAACACCTAAACATTGATCTTCTAATATCGAACTGTACAATGTCGAACATCCCAGGGAAACACGTCCCTTGGCCACAACACAAAAAACATTACTTTACATCTAAATTAAGTGGGAGGCTTCACCCCCACACCCCCCTAACTAAATATACCAACTCCGAGATCACTCAACATTAGGGAAATAGCAAACTCCGGCAAATGGCCAAGGGAAATCTTTCCCTGTGTTAAATCGTCCGTTCGCCGTTTTTTGCTTTCAATATTAGAAGATCGATGTTTAGGTGTTCGATCACCTAAACATTCGGTCTTCTAATATAGACCAGCAAATATATTGAAACAACGCCGAGTATTTTAAAAGATGGTTTACATGATGAAGATGCAATGAGTAAATTAACAATGCTAATTGAACTTTTGTCTCAGAAGGTTGAGACAATGAGCGAAAGACTAGACAAACCAGCACCAATACAGTGATCGCAGCATGACCGAATGGTTATTACTGAAACAGATGAATTGGATGTAGTGGTATCGATGCAGCAAGTACAACAGGACTGAAGGGTTACCACCGATATGCTACAATCTGGCCAAATACTGGGGAAGGTGACAACAGGACAGATGCAAACATCACAGAAAAAAAACAGGTACTGTCTCAGAGATAACATAGTACAGCAAACTAATGAGCAGAACATTGAGCCAGGGCAACTAATTGTATCAAGGACTGCATCCAATAGTAATAATGAAGTTAATATTAGTGTTCCACTGATAATGTCATCTTCGAACACACTTGGTTGTAATGTAGCCAAACAAGTGAATTTAAGGGATGCAACACAGATGCCTAATTTAAAAGACTGGCTCACTTCCCCAATAGGTTTGTATAGAACTAATATAGCAACAAATGAGCCAACTGTTGCAGAGGGCAATAACATGTCATTATCGGACTTATTAAACAAACTGGATGCCAGTATGCTTAAACACAAAAAATTGAGTTTGGAAATAGAATATTTTCAGGAGTGCGTAAGACTAGAAATAGTGCCGAAGGAACTCAGAAGTTGGTGTTACCCTACGGGACTAATTGCGGGTTCTGAATTTCACAAGGATTTAATCAAATTATTTAACAATCAAGGTATACAGTTAATGCAGACTATGATAAAGCATTATACTCTAATGATCAAAGACTTAGAAAAGAGAACAGAGTCATTAGACATAACCATCAAACAGCATGGGGACTTTATGAGATAGAAATATGAATATACATGATGCTTTCAAAGTATAGAACAGCATATTGAAAAAATGAGAAAAATAAAAATTTAAAAGTTAGAAACATATTGTGTACAATATGATAAGGGTATAGCTTATCCATCATCCCCACCTTCATAAATGTGGTCCAAAAACCAACTGGATTCATTGGATGAATATAGGTTTGTAGGGGACAAAGATAAGAACACACCAAGGACAAATAATATTCCCACATTACCTTCTCCCATGCAGCAACAAGGGAATTTAGTGATGGAAGACAATCAAGTGAGGAGAAGTGAACGAATAAGAGATCGTAGTAATAATAATGAGTCAGGATCAATGGAAGGAAACAATGGAGCAGTAAACATGAAAAGTAATCGGGGTTTTCCGAGGCGTGCCAATAGAAAACAATGGAACAGGAAGAGAAACCAGAACAGGAGGTGATCATCCAAGATAATCGAGTCAATGTACCTATACTTATAAAAAACAGGAAAAAGGATTTTACAGTTTACAATTTATTTTCTTTTCAGGTTTCATAATCTTTAGTGGACACACTATCTAAAGGTTTAACTTTTGTACCTTCGTGCAGAATGAATCTAGCAGAAACTATCTGTGACTTAAAACTCTTTGTAAGGAAACTGAATTTAAAGCACTTATTAGGTGAGCAACCAAATGTGAATAATGAGTTTAGAGTTGCAAGTAGCTTTAATCCACCACTGCATAATTCACTTTCTATTTTTGAAAAAAATTGTGTGCTGGATTTCAGGGAATTGAGTAAAAATAGACCAAGATTCATAGATAATTTGAACAAAGAGGAGAGAGAAAGCCTTGAATGCTTATTAAGGGCTGATATAAGAATCATAAACCCAGATAAAGGTGGGGGATTGTTTTTTATGGCTGTACCAGATTATGTAGAATGTATTAGGGACATCCTGGCAACAGATGTCTATCAAATAGCATCCCTTAATGAATATAATAAGGCTAATCAATTTATAAAAAGCCTATTAAATGAGTTATTCATAGAAGCGAGGATAAACATACATATATTCAATTATCTAATGATCATGGCACCAAGAGCACCATGTATGTTTGGAGTGCCGAAGATTCATAAGAATCTTCAGAATCCTCCACTCAGACCCATAGTGGATGGAAGAAATTCATCAACATACGATACGCATGTGCTAAATATATAGACTCCATTCTTAAGAAATATGTAATAAAAGAACAATGGATCATTAAAGATTCTTGGGCACTGTTGGAGAGATTAAATATGTTTACATACAAAGAGAATTATAATTTTTTGACAATCGACTTAAAAGAATTATACACCAGCATTCCCCATAATGAAGGGATAGAATGGGTGACAACAAGAATGCATCAGAAGAATGCTCCAGAAGATGAAATTTCTTTAGTACAAGAAATGTTAGACATAATATTATCTTATAATTATATTTAATTTGAAAATCAATATTATGTTCAGAAGAAGGGAGTAGCTATTGGTTCGCTATGAGGTTCAAGTTATGCCAATTTGGTGATGTCCTGTTGGGAAAGCAATTATGTTTTTCCCAATAATATTTTCAAAGACGTAGTTAGGTTTCATGTCAGATTCACAGATGATATCTTTGTGATAATGGAAGGTGCAATATAAGCAGCTAAAAATTTGGTAACTTTGTTAAATTAATTGACCAAATTTTTGAAATTTACATATTCATTTAATACTACATCTATAGCATATTTAGATGTACAACTAACAAAGAATATACAACAAAGACAATATGAAGCTTTATTGTATAGAAAACCCACATATTCAAATAAATTCTTACACTTTTCTAGCGCCCATCCGTTGTACCAAAAACGTTCAGTTTTGAAAGGTCAACTGGTGCGGGCAGCAAGAATGATAACCACAGAGGAGAAATTTCAGGAAGAATGTTTCAATTTGAAACAAATGTTTTTGAACAGAGCATATCCTGTTGAACTAATAGAAGAGATGATTTTAGAAGTAACATCAAAGAGAATGAGTGGGTTTTATTCACCTATACTAAAACAAAAAGGTGTCATAGAACCTAATCAGAACAATTTACATAATAATGAGAATTTGAATCAAAATTCACCAATTTTAAGATGTAAGGAATATAATCTGGCATGTATTATGAATTATTGTTCAGATTATGGTCCAATAAAAGATATCATAATTAAAAATTCATCTTTGTTAAAGGATTGACTTTTAATTTTATACCCAAAATTGTATGGAAGAAAGGTAATAATTTCAAGGAAATGTTTCAAAAACAAAAACGTCCACTTATTAGGAATGTAGGTATGATGCAATGTGGAAGCTGTCCTTATTGTTATATAATGGATATAGGGAATAACATTGACATCAATGGACATAAAATTTTCATTAAAGGAAAGTTCAATTGTAACACAAAAGGAGTGATATATGCAGCAAAATGTCAGGCATGTCCATCCTTTTATGTGGGAAAAACAGACCGCAGACTCAGAGATAGAGTGTCTGAACATTTAAGAAATATAACGCAGCAAAAAGAAGATAATGCTTTAGCAAGACACATCATATCTCATCCTGAACATAAGTTCAAATTTAAGGTAATTCAACAAGTAAAACAAGATATAAGAGGGGGACCTACCAGCTTATTATTAGAGAAAATAGAATTATTGTGGCAAATAAGGCTCAACGCATATATGTATCCAGGACTAAATGATAAATGTTCGGCAATGTACTTATTAAAATTGAGGAGTTTAGAGAGATGAATGATCAGGCTCATAATGAGCAATAGTGTTTCCATTGTTTCAGTAATCTATATATATAGATCTATACATATATATATTTACGAATATATACATGATTTATCGTAATACAATAACACAAAGGATATATGTGTACACATTTATAAAATAATCAATCCATGTCTAGCTGTTTTTAAAAAATGAAGAAAAAAACTTTTTTTAAATATGAAGGAAATGGTTTAACTTAACATCAATTAGATCGAAGTTCCCTCATATTTCATTAGGTTAATAATAAACGTTTTTTAGACTAATATGTTTAAATAAGTGTATTTTAAACTTAAATATAAGGACAAAGCTGCTTTCAGATCTTTCAGTTTATTTTAAATTATTTTAATGGAGTGTCAAAGTATTTTTCATTGCGTGAAATGGTTTTAGAATGTATATACCTTTTAAAATTTTGACTGTTCAATAATGCGCCTTTTTGGCACGAAGTTTATTTAAGGTTTGAATTCAATAGAGTGCTGACATTTCTGAAGAAGTCCTTCAACTTAGTAGGACGAAAAGCGTGTAAAATTTGTGCGTTTAAAAGTATTAAATCGGATTTGTTTTATAGCTTGGTTTCCTGGCGTTCCTTTCAGTGGTTTGTTTCGTAAAATAAGTGTACTTTGAAATATATATACCTGACAGTACTTGATGACATAAAACATCAAAGTGTAAAACAGTACACATGTCTGAATATGTCTGCTAACAACAGTACCATGTAGCAGAAGCAGCACAGACACAATTACCTACAGTAACCCACTATCCTTTGCCCATTTTGACCCCATATTGTCAACCGATCTACAGATCCTGCAGAAACAGTTTGCTAGCTGTAGGTGTAGAACACAAAAGTCTGCACTGGATTACAATGTACCTGGAATGGATTCACACATTCAGTACAGAAGGTCATACTGGGCATGCTCCCACACTTAGAGAAATGAAGGCAATGTCAGACAACAAGAAATGAAGGCCATGTCAGACAACAAAATACTGAAAGGTCATACTGGGCATGCTCACACACTTACAAAAATGAAGCCCATGTCTGGCAACAACAGTGGACCATACATATCTGACAGTCACGGATGTTAGTGCATACACTCCTCAGTACACACCAGTCATGCTTTGCACACACATTGGATAGGAATGCACACATATATCCAAAGCCAACACACTATAATAGGCCAGAATTACATATACATAGATGTGTGGAAGATAGTGACAGTGACAAAGAGCCTCCCATCATGAGGCCTGTCCCACCCAGCACACATCCAATTGGCTAAAACCACATGATTTGTAAATGTCAATAACTGTAGACATTTGCCTCTGGCATCCCTCAGCACTGTAGTGTCTGTGGTGCTTGTGCTAACTGTGTAACATGACTGTACAAGTCAGTAGTCATCTAGCAGTTATATACATGTACCTGTGGAATATAAACCTGTTTGTGGCTGAGTGTTGTGTGTCTGCCTCTAGATGAATGGGTTATGGCCCATACACACACACACTGCACTCCCCATTGCCCTAGTATGGCAAGCCTGCTGATGTCTTCACCTTGAAATACACCTTTGGGGAAGTAATACTCCAGTAATCTCCATGGTGCATCCTATAATTGCATAATGCTCTAGGGTGATAAACTAGTTAGGTAAGAGTTCTATTTCCAGACATGGCAAGTGTGGATGTTTGTGTGTTTGTCTGTGTAGGGAGCAATGCTTTTGAGGTCATTCACAGTCACTACAACCTTCATTCCCCTGCTTTGGCAAGCCTGCTGATGTCATTCAGTTTGAAATACACCTTTGGGGAAAATGTAACCCAGTCATTTCTGTGGTGCATCCTATAACTTCATAATGCTGTAGGGTGATGAACTAGTTAGGTAGGAGTTCTATTCCCACACATGGCAAGTGTGTGTGTGTGTGTGTGTGTGTGTGTGTGTGTGTGTGTGTGTGTGTTTGTCTGTGTAAGGAGCAGTGCTTTTGAAGCCATTCACAGTCACTACAACCTCCATTCCCCTGCTTTGGCAAGCCTGCTGATGTCATTCAGTTTGATATACACCTTTGGGGAAAGAGGAACCCAGTAATCTCTGTGGTGCATCCTATAACTGCATAATGCTGTAGTTTAATAAACTAGTTAGGTAGGAGTTCTATTACCAGACATGGTAAGTGTGGCTGTTTGTCTGTGTAGGAAGCAATGCTTTTGAGGCCATTCACAGTCACTGCAACCTCCATTGCCCTGCTTTGGCAAGCCTGATGATGTCATTCCCTTTGAAATACACCTTTGGGGAAGGAGTGGCCCAGTAATCTCTGTGACATGTCCTATAGGTGCGTAATGCTGTAGTGTAATATACTAATTAGGAGTTCTATTCCCCAACATTGCAACTGTGAAACTCTGTGTGTGTAAGGATCATTTTTTTTTGGCCATTCACAATCACTACGCACACCTAAAAATGGAGAACATTGATAACTGTGCAGTAACAGAGACCTGATCCAAGCCTCCAGAGAGCACCCCTGCAATACCAGGTACAGCTCTCACCACACCTGTTGGTCACCAAGCCTGGACCTAAACAATAAAGGTGGAGGAGTGCCCATATTCACCAAGGATATTCACACCACTAGGCTACTTGCCCAACAGAATGTGTCTGAAATACCGCCGGTGCAACTAACAGTAGGTTAGACTGCATTCCAAATTGTATAGCTTGCTACAGATCTCCCACAATGCCCCATGATACCCACTACAGCTCTTGAAACATACTGTGAAATATTATGATACAAGCAAACACCCTAATACTGGGTGACTTACGCTACCCTGCCATTAACTGGGGAAACTATTTGTGTACCAACACGTGCCCAATGGTTATTGGAAGTCATACTTCCCAATGCCCTGGATTAAGTATCCCATAGTCCCACCAGGGACTCAAATATCCTAGACCTGGTCATTACCAACATGGGAAATCACTCCTCCACACCTATGGGCACCCCACTGTTGGTCAGGTCTGCCCATGGGCTAATCACCCTTAACATCAACATCCCCTCCCCCCACACCCAGTAAGGTAACCTCCGTAACACACATCTCCAAAGCCAATGTCATGTTACACATGTCAGACGTGACTAACATCATGACACCCATGCAGATGGGAACTGAAATGATGACTGCTGAATCATACATGAAAGCATTGTACGAGCACATCCACTCATGCATGAATTGTGCCATCCAATATTGAACCAAAATGCTCCCCACCAAGAAAAGGAAGCCAATGTTGTGGCCCCTTGCCATAAACATACTGTACAACAAAAGGAGGAAACTGTTGCAGAAACGAGGGAATTTCCAGGATGCAAAATACTCCCTTACCAGCTACAGTAAGAGGCAGAGATCCCTCATAACATCCACCAAAGCTAGTTACGAACACAATATAGCCAAAGATGCCAAAGACAACTGCAAGCCGTTCCATAGCTATGTGAAGAATCTAAATGGCAATGCTCAGAAATGCTGTGGGCTACGACAGGATGGTATTAAATATACTGCTCCCAGGGATATTGCCAATATCCTGGCAGATTGATTCAGTGCCAACTGCACCCCCTCCCAACCCCCAAAGAGCCCATCTCAACTCGGACAGATTGCCATATTCCGGTAATAACAGCCACATAAATATAAAACACACTCTACAGAGCTATGATAACAGCAGCCATGGGACCAGTCAACATCCCGGGCTGTGTACTACATGAGCTACATACTGAACTGGCACCTCACCTACGTGCCATGTCTAATCATAGACACACTTCAGGCTTTGTGCCCACTGTGTGGCACACAGCTACAGTTATCCCAGTCCACAAGGGGTGATCCACCTTGGATTCTGGGAACTACAGCCCCAGCAGCATAAAGTGCCTGATCTGCAAGGCCATGGAATTTATTATCATGGAAATTAAAGCAAAGACATTGGCAACCTGCAAACACTTGACTCTAACCAGATTGGGTTTGTGAAGGGCCGATCATGTCACCTCAACCTGAATGACAACTGTGAATCCATCTCCAGAGCTGTGGATGAGGGTAAGGTGGTTCACACAGCCTATTCGGACCTCGCCAAGCCCTTCGACACCATCCCCCAGTCTGGAATCATAGATAAATGTATCAAGCTGGCCATTAATCCCTATGTCACCTGATGGGCTGCCAACTGCTGCACTGACAAAACCCACACTGTAATTGTAGGTGACACCAACCTGAGACCCAGACAAGTGACAGTTAGAGTACCTTAGCGTTCAGTCCTGACACCGCCCTTGTTTGGCATCTACTGCTCTGAAGTACAGTCCAACAGTAAGGGACATCAGCAAACAAAGGTCGCAAATGACTGCACACTGGGAGCCAATATTGAATCCTCACATGATGTGGATATTCTACAGAAGGGCCTTACAGAAAGACATGCTTGGAGCCTGAGCCATGGCCTCAAGATCAATGCCAAGAAATATATAGTTATCCCCATTGGGAAGGGACATGTACCTGTGAAGTACCACATAGGTGGCAGTACATTAAACACCTAAAGTGTGATAACAGACTTAGGGACACAGGTGGACAGCGGTCCCAACTTTGATAACTACATTGCCACAACTGTCAGGAAACCCACCTATGTGGCACACCTCCCACTAAGGACTTTACATCCAGGAAAAGAAGGCCATTGTCACACTGTAGTCATCTCTCAGAACACCCAGTACAGACTACAATGGCCCGTTATGTATACACTTCACAAGACATCTGCAACAAGTAGAGAGACTGCAGACATACCTCAAGAAATGACCACAGGTCTAAACCAGATGCCCTATGCTGACCATCTGAAAATCATCCAGCTATACTCTGTCATGTATTGTGTTCTCAGAGGTGATCTCTGCTTAACATACCATGCCAAGTCAGACCCACAGCTGTTGGACATGCTACACTTAGAGAATTCCAAACCCTCACAGCCACATGCTCCAGGGATCCAAATCCTGTTGTCACAATGAACAATACATGCAGGAGTGATGTGTTCCTGACCCAGAGGCTCCCCAGACTCTGGAATAGACTGCCCATACATGTCAAGAAGAGTGCCTCTTTGGTCCTCTTCAAAAGGAACCTGGATTATTAGATGGGAGATAGGAAATTTACCCTGGGGATCATGTCAGCTCCCTTGCTAGACAGGGGTGCAGGGAAGTAAATATTGTGAGAAGTCATAGCCCAGAAATTGTCATGTCTAGGCATGTATAGGCCCTAGGGCCGATAGCCTAGTATCAACGTATGATCCTATGAACATATGAACTACACTGTCCATTGCTCAACCTTGGCAAGGTTGCTAATGCTGTAATGTAATATACTAGTTAGGTAGGAGTTCTATTCCCAGACATGGCAAGTGTGTGTGTTTTGTTTGTTTGTGTTGGGAGCAATACTTTTGAGGCCATTCATAGTCACTACAACCTCCATAGCCCTTCTTTGGCAAGCCTGCTGATGTCATTCACTTTGAAATACACCTTTGGGGAAAAAGTAGCCCAGTAATCTCTGTAGCACATCCTATAACTGCATAATGCTGTAGTGTGATAAACTAGTTAGATAGGAGTTATTTTCCCAAACATGGCAAGTGTGGATATTTGTGTGTGTGTTTTTCTGTGTAGGGAGCAACGTTTGTGAGGCCATTTACAGTCACTGCAACCTCCATTGCCCTTCTTCAGCAAGCCTGCTGATGTCATTCACTTTGAAATACACCTTTGGGGAAGAAGTGACCCAGTAATCTCTGTGGCGTGTGCTATAACTGCATAATGATGTAGCGTGATGTACTGGTTAGGTAGGAGTTCCAATCCCAGCATGGCAACTGTATGTATGTTTGTCATTCGTATCCTGTGTGAAGGTGACTGTGAGTGTATAACAACTGGACTCATTGTGAAGTGGATTTTGTAAATTTCTTATATGGTGGGCCTATTATATGTCACAATGTCCACCTTACAAGGATAACAGATGTCAAACAGCAGAGAGGCTGGGGTAGACAATCCATACCCCTACATGTGACATCAAGGCCTGGTGAACAATTTAGGCAATCCTTGTATTACCCAGAGAACACTCTAAACCCACGTCTCATACACAAACACACTCGGCTAGGCAACAACCACTATGTTGGTAGGTCCTTGCATATTGCCCACAGATAGTAACCATGGTGTGATTGCAGCGGACTACAGAGGGCATGGCACCCTGTCCCATCCCTACAATAGGCACATAATTCCATATAGTGCTCCTTCACTATGTTCCCACTGGACACCTGCAACAACTGTAGTGCCAGCAAATGTAACCCATAAAGGACATACCATGCCTTATACATATGCCTTGTATGGACAGATGCCACTGACACCAGGGAATAAACATATCATGTTGTCAGTGTAGGTACAGGGTTAACCTGGTGTCCATTTCCAGTTCTCACCACATGAGGCCAGGAATGGCACATCTGATGATAACAATCTGTCTACACAACATGCCCCAGACACCCCAGGTACACTTCCACATGTCACAGAACATGCATGTTGGACGTGTGCACATCCCAGACACCGTCCATGTCATGGACTATAGAACACATACATGGCAAGCATTGCACAGCACTGGACACCCACAATAGTAACCCAGATGACTGGATGGTGAATACAATACCCACCTGTGTGGGCCAGTCCAGACACTACACCCCTGAGCCACACTGCAGACCATTTTCATATGGCCTGATGCCAAGATATACCCTTTACCTAGCCTTGTACAGCCTTCTGGCACAGTCAACCACTACACACCTGTGAAGCAATGTACCCATGCATGTCAGTACTGGCAACCTTTATCTATGTGTGTGTGGAGTATAACAATTTGGATGCCATTCACACTCACTACACCTCCCATTGGCCTACTGATGCATGCCTTCTGATGTCAGACACCTTGACATACCCTTTGCCCATATATCATCCTGATAACCCCTGTGGTGCATGTGATACCTGTGTATTACTGTATTGTGGAAACTAGCTAGTTAGGAAGTCTAATCCTGACCCTGCCAACTGTGATAATGTGTGTGAGTCCCTGAGAGAGTGTGGCTGTGTTGACCTTGACACCTGTTCATGTGGACAGGCAAGTGTACTACACCTACCTTATCTCTCCTTTATCATTGTTGCAGATGTCACTCACCATTGAATATACCTTTGGACAGCTCCCCAGCCTGTAAGCTCTGTGGTGTATGCAATAACTGCATAAATATGTGATAGCACTACATAGTCAGGCAGAATTTTGAAACCCCATACTGGTAAGTGTGTAACACACACATGCTTAGGTTTTACTCTCCCACCCACTCCCTGTCTTACTTTGTCTCTATCTGTCCCTCTTACTCCCTCTCTGGTGGATGTGGATAAGTACACCTGCTTTGCTTAGGCAGCAGTTTGTGTTTTGTAAGTGATGCTCATGATCAGTTGATAGCCTCTGCATTAACTGCAGTCCCCCACTAGCTGACTGAATGTGGAACAGCTATGGTAACATTCCCATAGCCAATTGCATGGCAACACATTCCTATAACTAGGAACATCATGTGGGTGTTAGACCTTTTCATTCACTGTGAGCGGGACCTCATGTCGGTGTTTGGCAAACAGCATCACAGATAGTAGCGGGATATACCTCTAACAACATACACTGTGGAGACAGGCCAACAAACAGGAGGGGGATGTTCCAGACATGACTACAGAATGTAAGTGTTGCTCTTCTGCATTTGGAGTAATGTTGGTTTAACAGGGTTTGTGTGGATATGGCTGGTCTACAGGATTTAATACCTGTCATGACAGTGTTATGTGTTTGAGGAAACTCCCACCTGTAGGGTTATCTGCAGACTGGCTAGTGTTTGGAGTCTTATGTTTCTTGTGTTACTCACAGATCACCTATCTTAGAACTGCAGAAGCATAGTCTGAGGATTGCAGTCAGTACATGGTAACAGCCATGAGAGTTACTCTCTTCATAACCCTCGTATGTCACAACAAACCGTGTTACAACAGTAAATGTATGAGGGTATCACAGCAACATGCCAATGCTGGCCCAGTGTTTGTGGCTCTAGCCACAAGTTTGTCAACTTTTGTACATATGTCATGCAGTAAGAGGTGCATATGTTCTGTACACCATTATTTATTGACATCATATCTGATAACAAGCCAGTCAGATATCAGACTGCTAGACATGTTATGTATAGTAGGGGTTATTTCTGAGGACATAACCTGGGCATTCTGTGGTTGTGTGTACAGTAGTGGGGTCCATGTACTTATGGTGATTATCGACAGTATGTGTATTGTGAATACATACCTTGGCCTGTGTACAGACTGTGGTAGATGTCATTGTTCTTGATCCTGTTCTATCTGATGTTACATGCTGCTCCAGTGTATGGTACCCTATCGGCTCACACATTTGTAGGACCAAACACACACATGCCCCATACCACAGACAAGCATTGGACCACACTGTGTCGTAACCCGGTATTTGTAGGGTTAGTGTGTGAGCTTGACCCAGTATATGTAGGGTTAGCGTGTGAGTGGCACATATGAGGGTGGTGTTGGTCAGACAGCCCATATAGTGTAATATTAAGCTTACATACCATATGTAGCTGTGGCTGTGTCCCCATTGGTTGTGGGTATGCATTTTCACACAGGTGTCTGTTACTCTGTGCTGTGACATGCCTGTAGAGCCTGCTATATTTGCAGGTACATGTGTACTCCCCCATACGAAATGTAGGCCAGTGTTGTGGCAGTCTATCTGTAGTTTGCACAGTGCTTTGTTACATGCCTAGCAGCTCAGTGTAATTACCCAGTGTTATGTTATGTCCAGATATTTGCAAGAAGTACTGCTGCCAGGCCACCATAACTGTTGTGTATTTCTGACAAAGCACTGGGATGCTGTACAGATGTATGTCACTAACTACTAGGTAGTATGTGGCCATGTGACCTCTGCCCACCAGTTATTATATGTCAGGACAGACAGGAGTATGTGAATGCATAAACTGTGTAGGCATATGTAGTCAAGTATTTACTTGATATACCCATGTACATGGCTGTTAACATCCACATTGTCAGGCTTGGTCAACACATCTCGCACTAATGGGATCTGTGTATATCTCTGGACTGACCAGAGAGTGCCAGACTGTCCACATATATTGGTCATATCTCTGCTGTAGTCCACAGGGTCATTACTGTGCTATCAGTGGTACTCTACTATGATGTCCTTAGGATGTCTGTCACTAACTGATGGCGTACATGTCAATAGCAAATGTGACCTCCCACACACAACATGTCTGTTAAGACAACCCCTGTTACAGTAGCAACAGTCTACATATATACATACTCGGAGGCTCTAAATAAAAATCTGCCTAAGCAGCAGAGACCTCCAAGGCAGACACCCAAGCAACCGCTACCCCAAAACAAAACACGTGCAACACATAGCTCACAAAGCCAGTGTGCCAAACAGTCACAGCCCTTAAGGCTAAACAACACACCTGATACACTTGTAATAGGTGACTCTACCATCAGGCACACTGACGTCCCGCTCACCAGGCCGAACAAGGAGAAGGTCACTGTGAGTTGCCTGTCAGGCGCTAGGATCCCACAAGCACTCAGGTCACTTCAAGGCAAGTACAAATATGACTCAGTCACTGTCCATGCTGGTGTGAATGACCTGAGACATACCTCCCTGGACTACATGAAAAGAGACATAGAGGAGCTCTCTGAGCATGTAGCCCAGACCGGTATGACCCTGACCTTGAGTAGCATCTTACTCTCACCAAGAATGTTGCCACAATATGAAGACAAGATGATCAATTTCAACAAATGGCTTAAGTATTGGTGTCATTCAAAGGGGATCCAATGCCTGTCAGCCTGGGATGACATGCTCGACAAGCCACGATGCTTTGCTAGGGACGGCTTGCATCTGTCACCCCTGGGCTTTCGGATATTGGCAAAGGCTCTTGCTACCCCCATAGTGCCTTTTTTAGGCAAGGCTCAAAAGACAAACCCACCTCCATGGGTATCACAAGGGATAAGAAACTAAGAGTAATGCTACTCAACGCCAGAAGTCTAAACCTCAAGATGCATGCACTCGAAACTCTCCTTAGCATGGAGAACATCGATATCTGTGCTGTAACAGAAACCTGGTTCAAGGCTCCTGAGAGCACCCCAGCACTACCAGGTTATACCTCATACCATGCTTTTCGGCCCCAAAACTTGGACCGAACCACAAAAGGAGGGGGAGTATCAATATTCGTCAAAGATACCCACACCTCCAGGTTGGTGGCACAGCACGAAGCATCGGAGACTATCCATGTGCAACTAACAGTGGGTAAAACTGCCTTCCAGTTTATAGCCTGCTACAGACCACACTCCCAAACCCAGGAACCCCACTCGGCCTTCCTGAGAACACTGAAAATATGAAGGTCTCTCCAAACACCATTATATTGGGCGACTTCAACTACCCAAACATACACTGGGAGCATTACTCTAGCTCCAACACCCTAGACCAAAGGTTCCTAGAATTTATAAACTCAAATACTATGGAACAACTTGTTACCACTCCCACAAGAGTGGAAAACATACTGGACCTGATCATCACCAACATGGGGACTCTATGCTCCAGACCAGAAGTGTATCCCTCACTGGTAAAATCAGACCATAAACTAATCTCACTGGATATTCACATCCCGACCCCACCCCCTACCCAGAAAACCACAGTGAAAAACTTCTCTAAAGCAAATTTCACACTCCTCAAAACCGAGGTGGAATCCTTCAAAGCCCCCGGGCCTGTGGAAAATACGCCCAGACCGCAGAATCCTTTATAAACGCATTCTATGAACACCTTCAGGAATGCATGGATCATGCAATCCCAAATAAAACCAAGACCCAATCCTCCAAAGGCAGACGTCCTGTCTGGTGGACCCCAGCCATAAACAAACTATACAGTAGAAGGAGGAAGCTACTACATGATAGAGCAAAATCCCAAAAAGGGAAGGCATCTCTGATCAGTATTAGCAAAAAACTACGGGCACTCATAAAATCGTCTAAGGCCAGCTTCGAGAGAAAAATTGCACAGGACACTAAGGATAATCACAAGGCTTTCTTTAGTTATGTTAGGAACGTGGGTGGGAATTCCCAGATATGCTCAGAATTAGTCCAAAATGACAAAAAATACACAGAACCCACAGTCATTGCCAACATCCTAGCTGACAGGTTCAGCAAACTCCCCTCCCCACCAAAAGGGCAAATATCTATCCCAGCAGAGTGCTGCCCCCCTGACATCTCAGATGCTCAGGTAAGAGGTGCCCTCTCCAAAGCAAAAAACACAGCATCAATGGGACCAGACAGTGTCCCGGGCTGTCTACATGAACTCCAAGAAGAGCTAAACCCAAACATAAAACTACTGTTCAATCTCAGCCTTACTACAGGATATGTACCCAAAGAGTGGCGTACAGCAACAGTGGTCCCTCTCCACAAAGGTGGTGCCTCAATGGATCCTGGAAACTATCGCCCCATAAGCCTGACTAGCTTGGTCTGCAAAGCTATGGAAAGGATCATCATGGACCTCATAAATAAAGATACTGGGGACCTACAGACACTGGATCCTACCCAGTTCGGCTTTGTTAAGGGCAGATCCTGCCTCTTAAACCTGGTCAATTTCTTTGAAACAGTCACCAAGGCCATTGACGAGGGGAAGGTGGTCCACACAGCCTACCTGGACCTCACAAAAGCCTTCGATACAATACCCCACTCGGGCATTATAGATAAGCTCACCAGCTTAAATATAACCCCCTATGTCATTAGATGGGTTGCAAACTGGCTCAAGGACAGAACCCACATGGTTAGAATTGCTGGAGCCATGTCAGACTCCAAACCAGTTACAAGTGGCGTCCCACAAGGCTCAGTCCTGGGACCTCTCTTTTCGGTATATATTTCTCGGAAGTACAGGACAACACGGAAGGACTGTGGCTGACCAAGTTCAGATGACTGCAAACTGGGTGCCATAATCGACTCTCCAGCCGACACAAGCATCCTCCAAAAGGGCCTCATAGAAACAGACAACTGGTGCCAGAGCCATGGCTTCAAGCTAAACGCCAAAAGTGTATAGTCATCCCCTTTGGCAAAACAAAGTGCCCACAAATTACCACATAGGTGGTAATCCATTAAGTACAGAAGAAGTAATTAGGGACCTGGGGACCCAAGTTGATTGCAATCTCTCATTTGACAACCACGTGGCCAAAGTGGTTAGAAGAACATTTTATATAGCCCACCTAATCATGAAGGGATTCACATCTAGATCAGGGGAGGTCATCGTGCCTCTTTACTCATCCCTCATCAGGCCCATAATTGAGCACAATGCCCCTTTTGGGATGTACCTTACCAGACACCTACAGCAACTGGAAAGACCCCAAAAGTACCTCACCAAGAGGATCAAAGGGCTCAGACAGATGCCATATGCTGCCCGGTTAAAGAAACTCCAGCTCTACTCAGTGGCATACTGCCTGCTCAGAGGCGATCTGTGCCTGATATATAAAGCCATGTCCAACCCGGAATTAATGGACATGCTGTACCTCAGAAAATCCAAATCCAATCAAGCTACACGCTCAAGAGACTTGAACCTCAGCACTGAAATAATAAGACATGCTGGAGGGACAGATTCATAACCCAGAGACTCCCTTCACTCTGGAATAAAATCCCAGTCCAGGTTAGGCAGAGTCCGTCATTGACTCTCTTCAAGAGGAATCTTGATGAGTGGATGGGAGATCGTAGGTTTACCCCGGGTATCACTTCTGTGTCACTGTTAGACAGAGGCACAGTATACTAATCGAAAAAGGGCATAGCAAAATTAATTTAAAATGGGTGGCGAAAGCCAAACACACTCTGGCTAGGCTTATAAATGCCCTAGGGCAGATATCCTAGTATGAACCTATGAACCTATGAACCTATACCTGCAAT
The DNA here is from genome assembly GCF_019279795.1 of Protopterus annectens. Taxonomy (NCBI): domain Eukaryota; kingdom Metazoa; phylum Chordata; order Ceratodontiformes; family Protopteridae; genus Protopterus; species Protopterus annectens. The sequence goes on from NC_056738.1 coordinate 253,061,054, forward strand.
GTATGCATGACATCCCCTTGCACTAAGAGGTTGAGACCGTTGGTGCTGAGGTAGGACTCCACTCCATGTTCTGGACATATGGCAAACATATATATATAGATATATATATATATATATATATATATATATATATATATATATATATATATATATAGATATATTGACATATACATTTCTACATTTCTACATAAATATATATATATATATATATATATATATATATATATATATATACATATGTACACACACACACATACACATATATATATATATATATATACAAACATATATATATATATATATATATATACATATACACATCTATATATGTCTACACATATACAGATATAAAGATATATATATGCACATATAGTTATAGATATCTACATATATATCAACATAAATAGATATAGCTGTACATATATGATGTACATACACACACACACACACGCACACACACATATATATATATATATATATATATATATATATATATATATATACACACACACACACACACACATACATATATATATATATATATATATATATATATATATATATATATATATATATATATATATACATATATATATACAGAGAGATCTATAAATGGCCATATATGTGATGCACTATAGAGATGTTTATAAATACATATATATGACTATATATGTGTATGTACATGTAGACATATATCTACATATGTATATGAATATATCCATATCCTTGTGATGTGTAAATATTACTGTTGTGTATACCTTCCCAGATGTATCACACTGTATGTATCTGATATGTGTATATTTAGATATAACAACATATGGGATGCAACAGTAATATCACTAACATGTACTATACAATTGCAGAAGTCACAGCAATTGTTCAATATTATTCAATATGTCTACTGACAGATGTATTGGAAAAACAACAACTGTCTTCACAGCTGTCATGGCGTAGTGGTTAACCATTGTGACTATAGTGTACAGGGTCCTGGGTTCAAAAGCTATTTATTTTGTTCCTGGGCAGAACAAGAGCTGTTGGATACAGAGTGGTTAAGGCAGTTTTGAGCAGCTTTAAGCGTGTTTGTGCAGGTTTGTGTGAAGCTAAACAGTGCTAAGCTATGGCTAAATGTACGGGTGCTTACACTGTGTACGCTTTGCTTACCAGTGCACAAATCTGCTTAGCTGTTATATTGCAGCAATGCTGACACCTGCTAAGCATGGCTCAGCCCAGGTAACCTGCGCTCACATCCCAGTCTGACAATGTAGCAGGATAATGACATCTGTAATAGGTATATGTAATGCCATGTACATAACATGCATCTGTGCTGTCAGTACAGTAGCAAGGGGTGTTAGTCTCCTGTCTGGGACACTTGAGTCTATATGACCTGTACAACACCCTTATCTGTGTGAATGTGTTACATACAAGGGTAGTATCCCAGGTTATGTGCAGTCACACTGGCATGTAGTGTATCATGACATTGCTACTGTTGACAGGACTTTCCCAAGCAAGAGTAGATTGCTAATTGCAGTACTAGCAACAAACACCCCTGCATGCATAGCTGGACTGTGAGTCCTCACTGTCATGTTCCTGGTGAATGAGTTGTGTCACATTATATATTTCCTACTGGATAATGATCTGACATGTGGAAATTAACTGTAGACTACTGTTTGTACACATGTCAGTAAGGGCTGCCAACATGTAGTAATGGCATACATATCGGTGTCAGATGTCTATCTGTCAACACATTCACTGCATAGCTAGTTGGCAAGCTGATGTTTGCCAGTCCCTGTACAGATGTGCAGATGTCAGGTATCCAGATTGGATATGTATAGGCAACCTATGCTTGACTGACACTGACTTGTCTGCCCAGCTGTGTTATAACTGGTACAGATAGGACACAACACCCTGTATGCACCACATGCTGTGGGTACCTCCACTACACTACCACAGTCAACAGAACATGCTTGGGTACAGGTCTCCAACACAGACATTAACCATGTTTTGTAATACATGTTGCATACATGTCACCTGGAACACCTCACTGGCCATTTGCAGTAGGCACCCAGAGGATTGGCTGATGCATGTCACTCTCACCCTGAGGGTCACTACAATGGTGTCTGTAGGTAGATTGCCTGCTGGCACATGGCAGGTGGCATGATACCATTGTACACACATCCCCTACACTTCCCATCTCTCCATGGACAATAGCCAGGTACACACCTATGACCATTTGCAGCGATGCACCCCAGTACTGACAAATCTGTACATGTGCATTACTGAGGATATCAGTGTCTCTGTGTTAGTACACCTGTAGTTGGGAATACCCTAAGGCCCTTCACACCCACCAAAACATCCATTGCCATAGTTAGTTATGGCTGCTGCTGTACCATACATTACATGTACCTTGTTACGCTCCTCTCCCTAAAGGCTACCTGAGCCTTGCAGTACCAGCACAACACTGTTGTACAAATGGGTTGATAGGCATGGGATACCCACTGAATTCTGGCAAGTGTGTGTATGTGGGCATGTGTGTATACATGTAGGGTACAGCATTCCGAGGCCACATACCCCTATTACAATATGCATTGCCACACAGTGTATGTTGCTGCCCATAGGAGAGGCATGACAATGCATCACCCTACTATACCTGTGGCATGTGCATTAGTTACATATCCCTGTAGTAGCACTCTTGGAATGGACAAGGGGTTGTATTGTAGTCCTGGTCAATGAATGATGGTGGGTATGTAAGAGTGTCATCATGGGTTCCAATACATAAAATATTTACAGTGGGGTGTGGGTGCTGGGTATACTGTCATTACACCATGGTACCCCCGGTACATGTCCCATGTACCACTGTAAGGTGACCACTGTCACCATCAACCATACAGGTAACTGATAGCACTATCTAGTCCAGTTATGCATGTGCTGTGTGCAGCCTACCTACATTGGACACACTGACAAGTTAGTTAGCACTGATAGGCCCAGGTCTCTCGGATGTGTGTCTGCCTGTTATGCATTTAATGTGTATATGATGGTATCTCACACTATGTATTGTCCGTATACAACCATTACATTCCATTAACATACAGTACATGCCTGGGGATGTTATGCATATAACATGTAACCTGAAATACACCTCATCCTAAATGCTGTATGGTGTGTGCAATTAAAGCCACACACATCAGTAGCATTACATACCTAGGTAGGGGTCTAGTCCCAGTGTTGCCAAGTAAGAGTGTGCATAAATGTGGAGGGATCTACATTAGGTTGCTGAATATATATATGTCCCAGGGGGTCATCTGTCCATGTGGCACAGGCAGAAATTGTTATACAGACCTGTGACATGTGTTCAACTGTACCCAGGATATGGCACAGCCATGGTGTCACCACAGTGCCATACCCCTTGTAAGATATGACAGCAGACCATCCTCCTGCTGACACATGTACACCTACAACACAAATGGATAACATTATGGAGACCACAATCACTCAGTGTAACTAACAGCTATAATGCATCACGGCTGGACATTTACACTACTTGACATGTAAGCATTAAACATTACTGCTGACAACATGTTACACAGCAGTACATTGGTACACTGTAATACAGTCACTGTGTGCATCAGAACCATATTAGCCTGTCCCTGAATCAATGTTACGGATGACAGGTATGTGGCACAGGTGTCATCATATGCACAGGGTGTGTTGTTGGTTTGCCAGAGACCTAGGGTGGGCCATACATTTGACACCATGTGTGTGAGTGAGGGGTGTAAGTTACTGATATGGGAGTGGTGATGTGGTGTGTGTAGGTATGGGGTTGCCCTAGGTGGGTTTGTATAGTGTGTGGGTATGCATGCTCACAGTTCTGCATGTGACTGCCCTATACAGGTGTTTCTTGGACAGCTGCAGACCATACCTGGCAGGGTGTGCAGTTCAACTCCTCTGGCCATGTGGACTGTGCCTGCCAGGGGTTTCACGAGCATGTCCAGGTACAGGTCTTGATATGCTACTCTCCCCTGATGATGACATATGTCATCTGGAACCAGGTCCCTCCTGGGACTGTCCAGGGCCATGTGCAAATGGCATGTTGTGGTGTGGTATGGACAGTGCCCCCTGCAGTGCTGGGGCTGGTACTGCCACTATGGGAGTGGCTTGGTGTACTTGCATGTACACATTGACCGCCAGATGTTGGTGTTGCTGGCCTACGACCATGTGGCCATCACCCCACTCCCACCACATGCTTTAGCACAGACAATCCATAGTCGATGAGGCCCAGCATCTCACCCAACCGTCTGCCCATGACCTCTGTATAATCACGGAGGGGACCTGCAAGACCATGGATGTTGTCACTTACAGATGAAAAAGCAGACCTCTGCAGCCTCAGACCCTGTCTGGTGTACAGTTTCATATGTGCCTGCACCCCCATGACAGCCTGAAACAAGCATCTGGTGGTACCAGATGTGGCACTTCTACCAGGGGCATGATAACCAGCGGCCCTCCCACGAGCACCCCGGTACATCTGCCTATGTGGTGCCCTGCCGGACATCTGGCTATGCCTGCTGTGTCCAGACACAGCAGCCATAGATACAACACTGTCCTGTGCACTGCCACCAAACCCCAACTGTCCATATGCTATGGCCACTGGTGATGGGGTATCTATAGACACTGTGACTGTGTGTGGGGATGGGGTGGATAACAGGGGGATGTCAAACGATGGTGCAGTATCAGCCTCTGACAGCCCCACCTGTGCCTCAACACACCTATCATCATTTTCATTGTCTGTATGGACACCAACATCAGATTGGATGCAGGAGGGACTCTGACCCATCTTGCCACCTGTGAGGGGAAAACAAGAAATGCACTTTAAGACCTGTATGGCATTGCTTAACAGTACACACATATACACACATACATATACACACACACACATACACACACACACACACACACACACACACACACACACACACACACACACACACACACACACACACACACCTTGTCATTCCTCCATAAAAACTACCTGTCCCTGAGTTTACAGACTGTCCCATGTTTATTCACATAAGTCCCCCATCCTGCATTACACTTGGAAACATACACTCATTAATACCAATCATTAATGTATCATTCCTTTAATTGCTTAGACAAGTGATCACAAAACACGACTAGTTACTCCATTACCTCTTTGACTTGATTGGAGTAGGTTTTACAAGGACTCACTGCTGTCATCTAGTGTTCACCCTGGGTATGTCTGGACATCATGAGCATGGTCCCCATATGTTAGGGGCTACTATGGTCACTTAATAATGTCATGCAGTGGAGTGTCATATATAACTATTGCTCAGTAGATGGAAGATCTGTTCCTCAATCAACTTATTATGTAGACAACAGTAATATGGTGGATACACTCCCTGGTGTTGTCTAGTAATTCCCCAATGCATCTGTAGTGCTGCATACATGGGTAGATTTTCATGTTTCTGCTGATTGCAATTTTAACAGTATACCTGGTGTCTAGTTTCCCTCCCAATGCATGTTCCATGCTACAGACCTTATTATACTATCAACTGTCCTGAAATTACATATCAGACAAGTATTCCTGGTGTCTCATGTGTCAGTCCATGTCCATGTACTGCACAATTCCAAAGGGAAGTACTGACATATGAACAACCCCACAATCACACATGTGCATACATGGACTCCCACACAAACACACACACACGTACACATACATCATACATGCATCAACCCCCCTCCACTCCACCAGATTGCACTTACAGACAAAATAACCCCCCAACCCCCACACACACCTACAAGTGAGGTTGCACAAAGATAGTACACACAGATCTCCCATTACCCATCTGCCAACATGCATAACATATGGTACTCAACAGCATGCAGTGCAGCTATAGTCAATCCATGCTAGCAACAGTATACATGTGTGTGATGTATGGGCTGTATTAGTAGGTGATACCCCTTCCACTGGAAAACACTGCAATCATGTACACAGTATTGCTGTGCACCTGTTCTGCACCCTGTCATGCACTATGCACCATACCTCACAGGTGTACAAACCATTGCTGAATGTGTATTACTGTGTCAGTTATGTCTGCTCTAATGCTCACAGCCCCTATGTGTTTGTCTGACACATACCTGGGATGCTATGTGGACAAATGTCATTTGTGAATGCCTGATGTGTGATTTACAGATGTCAGCATTAGCGGTGCATGTATGACCAATAAGATACTATTACACTGACAAATGTCAAACTTTACCATGGCTATGGGGAGTGTGCACACCCTTATTGCTATGACGCCCTCTTCCTTGATATGCCATGGGACCACATTACTGCATATGTTAACAGTACATGAGCCTGATATGTAACAGATGTCCTGTACAATCAAATGCAGTGTCTAACAAATGCGTTAGTTATGCTGATGCTGACTGAGATGCATACACTTCGTGGGTGCATTTGTGTGCATGCCCTTATCATGATGGTGTGTTGCAACTACTGTTATGTGTACTACAGCAGTCACTATTCCTGGCAGGGGTATACTAGCATGGGCCATCTGCATTTGCCAGTATATGGTCAGTCTGCCCTACATGTCCCCCAACTCTGCATAATTGCAAGGTCAACTCATGTGTACATCCCTTGGAGTTCACACACTGCCGTCACTATTGCTGTGGAATCTGGGTTACGTCTGCCACAGTTCCTGACCCTGACTGTGCGCAGATACAGCCATTCATAGCATCCTTTGGATCCCTGCTGCAGTACACTGGTGTGCCATGATGACACCCCCTCCCCACCTTCAGCCTTTTTGCAGATGCTTGACAACTATGGCCTACACATGTGTCAATTTGCAGTGTCCCAAACACTGAACACCACGTGTAAAAGCCTAGTCCCAGCTAATGAATGGCAAGCATACAAGTGTACACTGACACTAGCATGGTACAGATGGGGATGGTGGGCCTGAGGTGGGGTGAGGCATTGGTTGTGCAGCACATGTATCTTTTGTGATTCTGTCTGTAGGTTTCCAACATGGTCGTGGTACACCAGTACACATTACAATGCATGACTTTTGGGGACCTCTTCTGTTATGCATACACTACCTGTAGAGAGGTCTGGCTGATGTTTCCTGTGATACAACTGTCATATCTGATTACCCTAACCCATAGACCACACATTTGCAGAGTCCAGGCAATTGCTAACATGGGTACTGCACAGTCAGTACTTGCTAGACATTCCTGCAACCCCCTCAGTGTTGTCGCATGTTACTAGGCAGCCTGCATGACCAGTTTGCTAGATGTGACATCATCCCTCTTGGATGGCCATCTGTTTATTTCCTACATCATTCCTGTCCCATACATCCTTGCCACATAAATGACTGTCTGCACTGTTTGCAATGGTATATGCAATGGTGAGGTATGGCTACATGTCCAGCTCATGGGTGCTACCTTTTGGGTATGGGGCCCACACCATGTCATGTAAGATGTGTGCAAGTCATGGCTGCCTCTGTTGCAGGTTAGTGTGCACATTTGATGGCCAAACGTCTTGGACAGCAGACCAATACTTGGTGTGACACTGGGGATGTGTACTTGCTGGAAGGTGCATTTCCATGACAAATGCATGCAGTCAGTACCTCAACAGCTACTTCCACTATATTTTATCTGGCTTGTGTGCACACATATGCTTCCAGTGTTTGTGAAGGTATGTATTCCCCATATTTGCTTCCCTAACCTACAATTCCATATTACACACTCATTGCTCATGTTGGGACAACATTACAGGTTTTAAGGGTTGTGGACTGCAGTATTATGATATGCCATAGTGTAGATTTGTAACAGTTGCCATTGTAATACTGGTATATACACTGTTGTAGCACTGTATAAGGGTGATGTTTTACACATGTCCCTACTGTAGGCCATTTCTCAGACCATTATGTTCATCTCTGTGGACACATTTTGCAATGTCAGGATGTTAGTTATATTGCAGGAGTCTGACATACCCTTCAGATACATCATCATGGTCACCACTGTGATGCAGTCCAATTAACAGCAACAATACGTGAACATGTATGGCATGCATTATGGGTAGGTGTGTTAAATGTGTGCATGGAATATACCATAGCCATAACATGACCAGTGTATTGGCAAGTCTGAACAAAAATCATACTCACCAGCTACAGGCTGCTGCTTTGGAGGTATACCAGAGGGACCTACATAAGTGTGTGAGAGATGTGATGTCAGTAGCCACAGCTGTGGCATTGGTACAGGGTGGGTGCATCACTACAGTACATCAACAGTACAAGTCATCAATACTACAGCTTATGCACATCTGCACATCTGTTTATTACTACTACTCAGCAACAGACTATATATATATATATATATATATATATATATATATATATATATATATATATATATATATATATATCATCTCACATATGCATGATCTACCTGTACAGATGTGGATGGATATGCAACAGTGGTCTACTGATGTGCCCTGTGGCATTACCTGCATGCTCCTCTGCCAGTGTGTGGGCAGCACCCACATCCACTTTACTCTCCGCCAGTTGTTGTGTGTGCAGGTGGGCAGGTGCCACGAGGCTGGCAAGGAGCTCCGCAACAAGTGTCAGGGGGATGGAGGGCATGACCAACTCCTGTTGCGAGGTGATTTCCTCAGACTGCAGCAGCATGCCGATGGGCATTGTGAAGTC
>NC_056738.1:253074770-253147270 GCF_019279795.1 Protopterus annectens
ATTGGGTGAACCCCATACCCTGAGGTAATTCCACCTGAAGGTGGTGCAGGAACAGCGGACAAGGAGGTTCTGAGGTGGGTCCCAGACATGATGGTGCCCATTGCCATGGCCAGATGAGGTGGGGCAGGTGGGTCTGCTGGGAACGACCTTCCCAAACATGCTATGGTGTTTCAATTTTACAGCGTATGTGGGTTAGTAATAGTCAACACATTCCAGGATTAGGTATAACAGCATGCATAGATATTCCCATTAACCCAAAACACCAGATATGGAGCAGTTGCATAGCAAACAGAACACATGCATATATGGAACCACAGTGGCCATTATAATAGCATGCAGGTAGATTGATGGCAGCATGCCACCAATGTGGGAGTATTTCAACATGGCACATGCACAGAAACAAATTTAAATATTTATCAAACAATAGGACATATGTTCCAACAGTAGATTTAATGGAGCACATACCGATTGAGTTGTGTATTTAGTTTATTGTTGCAGATATGGTGGGGAGAGATAAAGATGTCAATTAACAACTAGTATATTCCTGTAGTTCACATTACTTTCCTAGTCAGTGCTGTGATCTGTACCTTACAGGTATTAGTACACTACCCTGTGGCCTTAGTTTGGACAGTGGTATTGATGTAGACAACTATATACAGGATCTGAGTTTTACCTGCAGTAGACACCTTTTACCAGGTATAACTGTGGAGGTATTGTTTGTTAACACTACCCAACTGTTTCTACACATATTCCCAGATTCCAGGTTGATATGCACATACCTGTCCATCTGTTATTATACACACACTCTGGGCATGTCTTGATCATATGCAGGTGAACCGGGACATATTTTGACTTTTTCCCCCTTAAACCTTTGGTGAGTTATAAAATGACAGGTTTGTTTTCAGTGACATTTTACAAATATGTACAGGCCTGACAGTCAGTTTTATGACATGAAATGCTGCCGACATGTCAGAGATTAGCAAGCTGATATGCCAGGGGGACAGGGTAACAGCCAGCAGATATTGGCCAATTAACTGGACATTCTGGACAATTCTGTACACTTGCGGGGTATGATTCTGCATACAGCTTACTACCACTCCAAGCATTCGAATCAAGGCTATGTCTGCTAAAAAATAAAACAGTGTCCATCACAGTTGAGTGTGCTATATAGATATTGCTGTGTATTTCTTCTCTGATTTCTGTCTATAAGTCTCCCGTGGTTTTACAATCTGACCTTGTAATTACAACACTCATATACAGGATTTTCTAGACAGTTTTATTATGTAGCACAGTGTGGGTGATGGTGATGAGTAATACCTTATTATTCAGAGCAACTGCAACACTAACAATGCCAGACAATACCAAAGTAAACAGTACCAGTCCACAATTTCAATCTTTTATTTCTAGGCATAGTTTTCATATCTGACAGACCTGTGGGGGCAATGTTTGTTAGCACTACCTGAATGTTGCCACACATATTACCAGATTCCACATTAATATTATGCACATACATCTCACTCTGTTACTGCACACACTCTGGGCACAGCTTCACAACATGGGTGTAGAGAGGGGACATACTTGGCTTATTACTCTCATAACATTTTTGGGAGTTGCTAGAGTGACAGGTTTGTTCTTGTAGATGCCTGACAATCAATTGTATTTCATTACTTGCTGCCTAAACATCTGGTATCATCCCACTGATTTGCCAGGGGGACAGGCAGTGGATATGGGCCAATTAACTGGACATTCTGAACATATCTGTACAGTTGTGGGGTATGATTCTGCATACAGCTTGTGAAGATTGGGTGATGATAGATGAAGGCTGCCAGCCTAGCCAGACAGAATTTTGGAGATAATTCTGTCATCTGTAAATACTAATCTAAACCACAAGCTTGTTGTCTTAAATGGTACAAATAGTGTTACATGTGGAACTGGAAAAAAAATGTAACAACAGTGCATTTTGCTGGCAGAAAGCTGACCAAGTAAAACATATTGTGACCCTTTGATCTAAACATGGTGCCGAAATGTCTAAATGAAGACATTCTTTCTATTGTTTTAACCACGAGTTAAATTGCTAGATTTAAACATGCAAATGTATTTTTATTGCTCTGCTTCCTGACCAGCTGCAAGATAATAAAATGAGATGTTAAGAATGTAAATGTAGTTTCTGTTAGCCTGGGAACCCAGGGAAGTGTGAAGAATGATGTAATGTGAACCAGGAATGTGATTTTAAAAACAGAGTGAATCAGAGAGCATTAAGCATTTTTGTCTTGACCATCCAACTCATCAGCACTCTGCCTTTACTCTATATGTAAGTTTATCTTAGACTTATGTTTTCTCTTATAAATAGCTAGACACTAGAAAGATTAGACTAAGTTTTTTTCTGTGATGTCAGAACCGTACTACTGAATTATTTTAAGTATTTTTCTGTGATCTCTGAACTCTTGACTAGCACTGTGTAGTAAAAAGTATTGTCTTGTGTTTTTAGTATTTATTATTAAATATTTTTAAACTTTTCAACTGTGGCTGTTTTGTGTAGAATTAATTTAAGCTTTGAAGTACATTGCATGTATATAGTGATCCTGTACCAAGTCACTCTAATAAGCCTTGACTGTTTAGTCACACTTACCAGTTGGATAATAATATTGCACAGTAATAATTGGACACCCTTTTGAAGGCCTTTGGGTAGCTGATAATTATTAGCTGGGTGGTGGCAGTGATTTCTACTGTGTAGTCTGGGTAAAAGGGGCACAGCCGGAGAACCTGTGCCAGCCTTTCCCAGGAGTGTCTGTGTGGTTGTATAAAATGCTTATCTCAAAGTGTGTGTGTGTCAGCTACTTGGGCAGGGACACAAAGCACTGATTTGACAGAGAGGGTACTGGAGGTTTTAGCTTTCCCACTATGCTGAGATCTGGACCCTATAGCTTTGCCAGTGGGGAGTCTTATTGGGGACCTGGAGAGCAAGGGAGCAACCAGCCCCGGACTGACTGTGCTCTCTGTGTACTCTTAACGAAAATTGTACTTAACTGTGTGTAGTTGTTATACTTTCCTCCTATATGAGATGCCCCTCACTGGTGTTAGTGGTGAGGATTGAGGTTCCTTGATTTCTGGGCCAGGGCACGTGCATCACATATTAATTGGTGGCAGTGGTGGGATATAATACCATGGACAGCTCAACCTTTCTGCAGAGGGCTTAAAAATCCATCGGGTGCTAAAGAGACTTGAGTTGGAGGTCAGGCGTTTGGAGCTAGAAGCTGAGGAAAAGGAGTGGCAGAGGAGGCATGAATGGGAAATGCTGACTCTTCACCAGAGTCATGGAGGTAATGGGGAAGGGAGTAACTGGACCCCAGAAGCTCAAATGGTCAGTAAATTTCTTCTGCAGTTTAAAGGGGGGATAATTTTGGTAGTTTTATTCATATGTTTGAGAGGGTATGCAAACAGTATAGTGTTAACCAAAGGCTCTGGGTATGGTTCCTGACCCCCTTACTCCATGGTAAAGCTGTAACTGTTTTGTCAAAAATGTCTGACATTGCATGTTTTGATTATACTGCTGTTAAAAATCACTTGTTAGAATTGTTTAAGCTAACACCTGAAACATATAGGAAAAAGTTTTGTGAGCATAGACACAAGGCAGATAAAAGTGTGTGTGAATATGTTGCTGAACTGAGCACTTATTTCCATAGGTGGGTGAGTGGATGTCAGGTCACCACTTTTGAAGGGCTGGCAGACCTTTTGGTGAGCGAAACAGCCCTTAGCACTTTGCCTGAGGACATGAGGATCTGGTTAGCTGATAGACAATGTGCTACTTCACATGAGATGGGGAAGAAGAGAGACCTATACCTGGCAAGCAGGGCAGCATTGTACAGGAAAGGGACCCCCATCACTGCTCATGGGTCTAAAGGAACCCATGGTGGGCAGAACAGCCTGCCCAAACAGAATCTGCCAGTAGCAGGGGAAGCCACTAGTCCAGATACAAGTCCAGGAGCTAGGGTTAAATGTTTTGAATGCAACCAGTGGGGCCTTGTGGCATACAGGTGCCCATGGAGGCAAAGGTGGTGAACAAAAGGTGAGGGAGCCAGTAAGTGGGAAAGACAAAATGCCAATAGTAGGTTGTCTTGGGACAACAAGGGTACCAAACTACCACAAGATGGTATATTCTATTGTAGTGGATGGCAAAGAGGCCATTGCCAAGAGAGACACAGCCTCTGATATAACCATTGTAAAGCCTGCGATGGTTAAAGAGGAGCACTACTTGCCTGGGCAGTCTACTCAAGTCAGGGCTTTAGGAGGGATTCCATTCCAAATACCTTTGTCTGGGGTTCACCTTGACTGGGAGGGTGGAAAAGGAAGCCAGCAAGTAGATGTGTTTGAGGATATACCTGCAGATGTCCCGATAGGGAATGATTTTGATAGTGCAGTACCCTGTGCTTGTGCAGTTACATGCAGTCAGGCATTGAGACAAGCAGGTAAGTCTGGTAGCATGGGGGAGACCAAGACAGTCTGCATACTTGCAGCCAGGAATGGTGAGGTAGTTACTTCAGGTAGGGAGCTACTGTGTAGCAGTGAGACTGAAGGTGAGTCACAGCTGCTTGGGAGTATTGATGGTCCCTTGGACAGAGTGACTGCAAAAGTAGAGGTGAGTAGTAGTACCCAGGCTGACAGTGAGGCACCACTGTCAGAGGATGCCAGACGTCCTGTGGAAGTGGAGCTTGGAAGGGTTACAAGGAGAGAGTTGAGACAGGCTCAGCTCTCAGACCCTACATTGCAAGGCCTGAGGCAGGTAGTTAGGGAGGCACCTGATTCTCAAGGAAAGGGGGAATCTGTATACTGGGACAAAGGGATACTATACAGAGAGTGGACCCCTGAGGGAGGGCTAGAAGGTGAGAGAGTACAGCAGTTTGTAGTGCCTAGAGCCTATCATCTGACACTTCTAGCCATAGCCCATGATATTCCCTTTGCAGGTCATATGGGCATAAAACGTACAAAGAGGCATATTATGCAGAAGTTCTATTGGCCTTGAATAACCAGAGATGTAACAGGGTACTGCAGAACCTGTGAGCAGTTCCAAAAGGTAGGCAAGGCAGGAGACAAGGTGAGAGCTCATTTGATGCCTTTGCCTGTGATTGAGGAGCCATTTCAGAGGGTAGCTATGGATATTGTGGGTCCTCTGAGTACCCCAAGTTCCACAGGGAAAACGTATATCCTAGTGTTAGTGGATTATGCTGCATGATACCCTGTGGCGGTGGCTTTGTCCTCCATTGAGGCAGAGAAGGTGGCAAATGCGTTGTTAGAGATTTTCAGCATGGTAGGTTTCCCAAAAGAAATACTGACTGACAGAGGTGCCAATTTAATGTCAGACCTGCTGGCTTGTCTGTGGAAGTCCTGTGGGGTGAAGCACATGAAGACCACCCTCTACTATCCGAAGACTAATGGTCTTGTTGAGAGGTTAAACTCTACAATCAAGTCTATGCTACAGGCATTTGCAGATCAGTTTAAGAGGGAGTGTGACAAATATTTGTCCCATCTGTTGTTTGCTTACAGAGAGATTCCCCAGGAATCCACAGGTTTTTCACCCTTTGAGTTGCTGTATGGGCATAGGGTGAGGGGACCTCTAGATTTAATTCGAGATGAGTGGGAAGGTGAGTGCAAGTCTCACAAGGAGTCTGTTGTGGCATATGTCCTAAACATCAGGACAAAGCTGAGGGAACTCATGGGCTTGGCCCAGGGGAACATGGCAGAAGCCCAACAACAGAAAAAGGTGTGGTATGATAGGAATGCTCGAGCTAGAGAGTATGCTGTGGGGCAGCAGGTAATGGTTTTCATTCCTGTCAGATACAACAAGCTGCAAGCAGCTTGGGAGGGACCCTACAAGGTGGTAAGAAAGGTAAGTGATATTAACTACATGGTGGAACTGCTAGGCAGAAGGCAGGGGCACAAATTGTACCTTGTTAACATGATGAAACCTTACCATGATAGGGAGGCCCTTGAGCTGAGCATTTGTAGTGGATTGTAGGAGGTGTCTGAGAGAGATCTGGTGACTGATCTCCTCAGTGAGGCTCGGGCTGACACCTCAGTGGAAGGAATAGCAATGTCCCAGCAGCTATCTCCTACCTAGCTTCGAGAAATCTGAGCAGTGTTGCAGAAATCTGGGGACATGTTCACTGGGAAACCAGGGTGCACCCACCTGGGACAGCACCAGGTGAATACAGGGCCCCAAAGGCCTATTAGGCAGGCCCCTTATAGAGTTCCTGAGAGAGTCAAACAGACTCTGAGGGAGGAGGTACAGGAGATATTGGAAGTAGGGGTGATTCAAGAGTCCAACAGTTCCTGGGCCTCCCCAGTGGTGCTGGTGCCAAGAAGGATGGCAGCACCAGATTCTGTGTGGACTACAGGAAATTAAATCACACAGAGTCAGATGCATACCCCATGCCTAGGACAGATGATGCCCTAGAGCAGCTCAGAGGGGCTAAGATCTTACAGCCATTGATCTTACCAAGGGTTACTGGCAGGTGCCCTTGTCTCCCAGTGGTAGAGATAAGTCAACCTTTGTGACTCCTTTTGGCTTGTATGAGTTCCCAAAGATGCCCTTTGGGAGGAAGAATGCCCCAGCAACTTTTCAGATGCTGGTAGATTATATACTAGCAGGAACAGGAGGGTTTGCCCTTGCTTACCTACATGATATTGCCATCTACAGCTATTCCTGGCCAGAGCACCTTCAGCATGTTAGGGAGGTGATGGGCAGACTACAGAGGGCAGAGTTGACCATTAAGCCAAGCAAATATCAGGTGGGTATGGCAGAGGTCTCCTACCTAGGACATAGAGTGGAGAGTGGTAAGATAAGGCCAGAACCTGACAAAGTGGAAGCCATTCAGGCATGGCCTGCACCTGTTACTAAAAAGCAGGAGAGGGTATTTTTCGGGACAGCATGGTACTACATAAAGTTTGTCCCCAGTTATAGTACCATAGCTGCTCCCCTCACAGACCTGACAAGGAAGAACAGGCCAGATAAGGTAGTGTGGATCCCAGCATGTGAGCAGGCATTCCAGAAGCTTAAAGAAGTTTTGGGAGGACCCCCTGTGTTAGCCAGTCCAGATTACAGTAAAGAATTTGTTGTGCAGGTGGATGCTTTGAACCATGGGATGGGGGCTGTACTTAGCCAGATTTCTTCAGAGGGGGAAGAGCTCCCAGTGGTTTATCACAGTCATAGGCTCCAAACCCAGGGAGGAATGCTATGCAGCTGTAGAAAAGAAATGTCTAGCCATAGTGTGGGCACTGCAGAAACTTCAGCCTTATCTGTATGGAAGGAAATTCACTGTTATGACAGATCACAACCCCCTAACATGGTTAAACAGAGCCAGCCAGCAAAATGCCAAGTTACTTAGATGGAGCCTGGGGTTGCAAGCATATGATATGTCCGTGCAGCACTGCAGTGTGATTGGCAATGCTCTCAAGACAGGGAATGGGGTAAGGTATACTCAGATAGACCTAATTCCCTCAAGCAACATTTCTCAAGGTTCACTTGAAAAACTAGCTTGAGTTTTCCAGGGGGGGGAGATATGTGAAGATTGGGTGATGATAGGTGAGGACTGCCAGCCTAGCCAGATAGAATTTTGGAGATAATTCTGTCATCTCTAAATACTAATGTAAACCACAGGCTTGTTGTCTTAAATGGTAAAAATAGTGTTACATGTGGAACTGGAAAAAATATAACAACAGTGCATTCTGCTGGCAGAAAGCTGACCAAGTAAAGCATGTTGTGACCCTTTGATCTAAACATGGTGCTGAAATGTCTAAATGAAGACATTCTTTCTATTGTTTTAACCAAGAATTAAATTGCTAGATTTAAGCATGCAAATGTATTTTATTGCTCTGCTTCCTGACCAGCTGCAAGATAACAAAAGGAGATGTTAAGAATGTAAATGTAGTTTCTGTTAGCCTGGGAACCCAGGGAAGTGTGAAGAATGATGTAATGTGAACCAGGAATGTGATTTTAAAAACAGAGAGAATCAGAAAGCATTAAGCGTTTTTGTCTTGACCATCCAACTCATCACTCTGCCTTTACTTTATATGTAAGTTTATCTTAGACTTGTATTTTCTCTTAGAAATAGCTAGAAACTATAAAGATTAGACTAAGTGATTTTCTGTGATGTCAAAACTCTGCTACTGAATTATTTTAAGTATCTATCTGTGATCTCTAAACTCTTGACTAGCTGGTATAAAAAGTATTGTCTTGTGTTTTTAGTATTTATTAAATATTTTTAAACCTTTCAACTGTGACTGTTTTGTGTAGAGTTAATTTAAGCTCTAGAGTACATTGCATGTATATAGTGATCCTGTACCAAGTCACTCTAATAATCCTTGACTGTTTAGTCACACTTACCAGTTGGATAATAATATTGCACAGTAGTAATTGGCCACCCTTTTAAGGCCTTTGGGTAGCTGATAATTATTAGCTGGGTGGTGACAGTGATTTCTACCGTATAGTCTGGGTAAAAGGGGCACAGCCAGAGAACCTGTGCCAGCCTTTCCCAGGAGTGTATGTGTGGTTGTATAAGATGCTTATCTCAAAGTGTATGTTTGTGTGTGTGTGTGTGTGTGTGTGTGTGTGTGTGTGTGTGTGTGTGTGTGTGTGTGTGTGTGTGTCAGCTACTTGGGCAGGGACACGAAGCACTGGTTGGACAGAGAGGGTGCTGGAGGATTTAGCTTGCCCACTAGGCTGAGATCTGAACCCTATAGCTGTGCCAGTGGGGAGTCTTATTTGGGAACTGGAGAGCAAGGGAGCGACCAGCCCCAGACTGACTGTGATCTCTATGTGCTGTTAAGGGAAATTGCACTTCACTGTGTGTATTTGTTAACCTTTCCTCCTATATGAGATACCCCTCCCCTGGTGTTAGTGGTGAGGATTGAGGCTCCTTGATTGCTGGGCCAGGGCACAGGTGTCACACAGCTTACTACCACTCCCAGGATTTGAACTATGGCTGTGTGTGCTAAAAATACAACAGTTCACGTCTCAGTTGACTGTGATATTTGGATTATGTTGTCTATCTTTTCACTGTTTTCTGCCTAGGTCTCTCTCAGTTGTACAATATGACCTCTTGTAATTACAACAGTCATATACAGACATTCCTACACATTTTATTTATGTAGCACAGTGTGGGTAACAGTGCTTAATACAACAGAACTATTAAGAGATTGCAACTCTACATTACCATATGATACCAGAGTAAACACATGCAGTCCAGCAGTTAGACCTTTATTGTTCGGCTGTTATCCTTTTATTTACATACAACCTATATGAGACTCTTCCTGCCATATTCTCTGTTGTATGCAGTACATGCCTTAAACAATACAGGTTTTATACAGGCAATTAACTTACTACTACTTCTAGATTTATTTCTTATGACAGTACATGCAGGAGTATTACTAACCTGCCTCGAGACGCAACCACTGTAATCTACAGGCATGGGCTTCCTGGTTTGCAGCCCGCTCATCTGCCACTGTCAAAGACATAAGAGGAATATTTAGCCATACCTATCCATAATATACATGAACTGGGAATTATTAAACAGGTAGTGGACTCATACTTACACATGGCTGGGACATCCCACGTCCTCCTTGCCTCTTGGATCCACTAATCCAAGAGATCCCTCTTTCTCCGCTTCAGGTCAGCATAGCGATGCCTGACCTGATCACCAGTTTGAAGTATGTCAGTGGCACTGGTGAGGTCACGGGCGAGACGGTCCTAGGCTTCTGCTTTATATTGGGAGCCCATAAGTCTCTCTAGTTTCTATCTAAAGCCATAGACACCATTAGCATGGAAATGATCAATAATGACACAGGAAACCTCCAGACACTGAATCTATCCCAGTTTTGTTTTGTCAAGGGTAGGTCATGCCTACTTAACCTGGTGGACTTCTTTGAGAAGGTCATCAAAGGAGTGAATGAGGGAAAAATGTTTCACAGTGCCTACCTTGACCTGGCTAAGGGATTTCACACAATATCCCACTCAGGCATTGTTGACAAATTCAAGACGTTAAGTATAAACCCTTATGTTACCCAGTAAATAGCCAGTTGGCTCAGATAGGACCCAGGTTAGAAATGGGGAGTCACTTCTTTAAATAGGCCAGTCACAAACAGAGTCCCTTAGGGATGTCAAGGGTTTATGGTTGACCAGGTTTGCAGATGACTGCAAATTAGGAGTAGTCATAGAACCCCCACTGACACAAATGTTCTCCAAGAAAGGCTGAGACAGACAAATAACTGGTATTAGAGCGATGGACTAAAACTAAATGCCAAGAAATGCATAATAGTATCCTTTGGTAAGTCAGCCAGCCACTCCATGTGACTATCATATCAAATACACACCCCTAGTAGTCAACCCAGTAGTCAGACACTTGGAAACACACATAGGCAGTTATCAAACCTTTGACTGTCATGTGTCTATGCCAGTTACGAAATCATTCTAAGTTGTGCAACTTGTAAACCAAAGATATGGCATCTAGGTCCAAGGAGGTTATTGTTCCACTGTATTCAGCATGCATCACATCTGCCACTGAGTACGGTGACCCATCTGGTATGCAATTAATCAGGCACATATAAAAACTGGAACATCCACAGAAGTTCATAACTAAGAAAATATAGGGCATAACTAACATGTCCTATGCAGACTGCCTCAAAGTGCTATCCCTATATTCAGTCTCCTACAGGCTATTGAGGAGAAATCTATGCCTGGCATAAAAGGTATTGTCAGACACAACTTTAAAGAACCTTCTGCATATCTGGAAAACAAACAGCACCAGAATTACCTGTTCTAAAGACGTAAACTTTGTGATAGAAAGTGGACCTGCCGGAATAGGCTTCTCATTCATGTGAAGCAGAATTCCTCCCAATCCAATTCAAGTATAACTTTGAAAAATGGATGAGGAACAGGAAATGCATCCCTAGTTTGGCATATATGTCTCCAACTGACACAGGCAGTTCATCTCCCAAACCCCTGCTTACAGTAATAGAAAATATGTAAAATATCTGGATTACTGGGATTAGAACCCTTACAAGGCGTTGGAAATTGCCAACTGTTTAATTACCATCTAGTTATGAAGTAATTGCAATGAAATGAACATGAGTAGTTATGTTATCAGAAAGATGTGCAGAAGGAAGATAGGGAGGTTGTGTGATAAAGTGAAGAAGGGATGTGAAGGGTCCCATGCCCTAATGATGTAGTCATTATGCTTTTCTTAAGACCTTGATTCTTTTGCTACTTTCAGTAACAATCATGCACATCCTTTAAAAAGAGAGGAATGAAAGCAGCTATTAAGGAAAGCAGCTGAAAAAAGTAAAGGGGTGGGTATGTTACTATAGATATTTTATGTGGGACAAATTTATTATTTCATTGGGATATCAAGTCATTGATGTTGGCTCTTTTATTCACCTTGGAAATTTGACTTTTTGTAATGTAAACATTGATCTGGGACATTATTACAAAATTTATTTGAAATGTATAAAAAAAGAAAATACATGTCCTTGCAATGGGGGGAGGGCAAAGGGTGCAAATGCATAAAATATATCTATTCAATTCAGGTCAGATTAGATAATGGAAAATATGTTGAAAGTTTCCTGCAAGAATTGTGTAAATATGTTAAACAGGTTAAAAAATATGGGACAATAGAAATGTGTGGAATGGGAAGTGGAAGGCTGTCTGTGTGGAAGAGGGAGTGGAAGGCTGAAGTAATTTTAGATATCAAAAAGTGAAATGTTTTACATTTACCAAGTATTGTTATTTATTTCAGAATGCAGAGTTGATTTGAAATATTGAGGTCAGCCAAAAATATTATTTGTCCATGAATACTGAACATTGAATTAATGAATGCAGTAAAAGAAGATAACAGTTTGGGAAAGGGGAGTTGTTATGCAAAAACTGCAGGATGGAATGCAGGAAATATTAAATATTGATATTTTTGGTTTAACTGTAATGTGAGAGACATAAGCCTGGAAAAAGAGTGAGAAGGAGGAGGAGTAAATGCTCTTTAAAATAATATCCCATTAGTACAGGAGGTGTCTGATGATGTTGACATAGAGGAAGGAGTGGAAATAACAATAGAAGGATTTGAAATTGTGCATGGGAGGTACAAGAAAATGAAGGTGTCTCTAGAAATACGTATGGCATGTGGGGTACGGAAAATAAATCTAAATAAAAAGGGGAGCATGGAAGTAGGATGATATATAAAAATTCTGTTGAGGAGAGAGTTAAAATAAGAAAAGCAAGACAAAAAAAATTCCTACAAAAGTTAAAAAAAAAACAAAGGAAAATACCAAGATTCTATCAGTTAATGTAAATAATTTTTAAAATAATTTCAGAAGATTATCCCCCAGATTCACTATTCTTCCATGCAGGGCTAGCTTAGTCCTGCACGAAAGAGGCCATTTAGGAGCAGCATGGCAGCATGCCATGCATATTAATGAAGGCACGCTGCCTGAGCTCCTAAATGGACACAGAACATGTACGAGTGCAGGGGGCATGTCTGACAGCATAGATCTTAGAATATACATGCCCCTGCAATCAAGAACAGCAGTTTAGCAATAATGATTGAGACCACTCATAGGTGTTTGCATACCCCCAAGTTTATAATAGCAATAGCTAAAATATAAAATATAAACAAGCTAATTTTTTTATCAAACAGATAAAATTAAATCGTAGGTGCACGGGTTTGCCCATTGCTTAGTTATGTATACTGCAGCTTAAATGGCACAAGAGGATAAATATCAAGATATATGCAAATGAAGCAGTACTGCAATAGTGTAGTGGGCAGAGCATTCGCCTTACAAGCAGTCCTTCCCGGTTCATGTCTCACTCCAGTACATTCCATTTTCCATGTCAAATCACTTCATGAACAATATTTTTTGTTGCATAACCTACTAAATAACATATATTTGTGAACTGGAGTACTCTATTAAATGCAGATGTGAGGTGTCTTTGTCATAATGCTGTATAATCCACAGATAAACACAAGTGCCTCATACAGTATATGTACACATGAATCAGGGATACAAATCGAAGGTACAATGTGTCATGAATGATAAATCCATACAGTGTCCAAATCCACCACCTTCCCAAGAACCATTTTACAATTCTGTCTAAATTAGTGCGAGGGTAAGTGGGAGTAAGCACTATTAAGCTGTAGTAAGCGGGTTTAAGCCCGTTTGTGCGGGGGGGGGGTAAGCAATGCGCATACAGGTTAAGCAATATTGAAGGTAACTCTCTGTAAGCATATTTAACCGGAGGTTAGCACTGCTTAACTTCTTGCAAACCCGTGCAAACCTACTTACAATTATTTAAAAGTGCCTTAATCACTCTGTATGCAACAGCTGCTGTTATGGCCAGAAACAAAATAAACAGCCCTTGCAGGTCTTGAACCCAGGACCCTGTACACTATAGTCACAGTAGGTAACCACTAAGCCATCACAGCTGTACATAAGATTGGGGTATCACCAAACAGATCCTCACTATAAGAAAATCAAACTTAACACGTGAAAGGAATCTATATAAAGTTTTATGTTGTATAACCTACTACATAATATAAATATGTGAACTGGAGTACTGCATTAAGTCCAGATGTAAGGTGTCATTGTAATAAAGTGTTCAAATCCCCTAATAAACACAAGGACCACATACAGTGTACGTACACATGAATCATGGATACCAAACACATATATAACATGTAATGAATAATAAATCAATGCCAAACAGCAAATAGTATGTAAATTAAAAATTAAGCAACGTTAAGCATAGCACAGCCCAGCTTACTAGGTGTAAGCAATGTGTAGGCCAGCCAAATCAGTTTGCCCATTGGTATACCTCTTTAAGCAATGCCAACCTTAGTTAAGCAGGTTTGCCCATAGCCTAGCATTTTCAAAACCGTCCAGTCACAGCAAAGTGTGGGAAATCAGCCCTATTTCAACCCAATAGGCGGGAATACATCTCATAACTGGTTGCAGCTTCCTCCTGTAGGCACTATGACTGGTATGGGAGAAGGAGCACACTTTCAGGTGCAGCACTGGGGCATCCAGGAGTCCAAAGTCATGGCAGGACTCCTTGTTAAAGACCATGACCAGAGACTGCTGTAGACATTTATGGAATACCATAGTGTCCAGATTTCAGAATTATAGCCTGATATAAAAGATATTCCATGGCAACTAGCAATTCTCCACATTCTCTTTTTAAACTGTCATAAAAGCAGCTTATTTATTTGTATTGCAATTTTTTCCTTACTCAAACGTTACATAACTCAGAATTTGGTTAACCTTGGAATCACTAAGCTGGACCAACTTCATACACATAGCTAATAAACATCTGAAGGCATTAAATAGTCTCAAGCTTAATGGGTACATCATGAGGGCATGGAACCCCCCCACATCCCTTCTTCATTTTATCACAAAGCCTATTTTTTTTTCCTTTTGCGCATCTTCCTTATAACATAACTACTCACATTCATTTCAATGCAATTACATTATAACTAAATGGTAATTGAACAGTTGACAGTTTTCATTGATTACCATCCTTGTAAATATTTTAAATCTTAAGTGTGCCTAAAACAATTGTTTAATGTTTGTGTTTTCACTGCTGGTTGTTTACCCTTTGCTGAGCTGGAAAATGGTCCATAGAGATCAGTTTGCTACCCTGGTCAACAAATGTATTTTATGTGTGTATATATATATATATATATATATATATATATATATATATATATATATATATATATATATATAAATAATAGCCCCCAAGAAGAGTATTAGTGTAAAATAAAGTGAAAATTTTGAACTAGTGAGAAATGGTAGGAAGAAAAGGAAAGTTACATTCAAAATACAGCTCTTTGATGCAAACATTTAAGTAAATTGTCTTCAATCAGGTATGAAAATAGCTGGAATATGGAAGAGGATGAAACAATATACTGGATTGCAAAATGCATTACATTTCCATTTGGATATTTCAATAATTTAAGAAAAAACGGTGAACGCTGGTGAATGCTAATGATGAATAGCAAACCGAAAGACATTTTACTTAGTAGACTTGATGACACCTTTGAACATTGATCAACTGGTGTTCTTCAAAGTACATATAATGGGAAAATCATGCTTACCAAAATGAATGTGCTCATAATCTATGTGCAATGTTTATTAATATGCCTTGATGCCTTCCAAATGCTTGCCAAATTATTAAAAATATACAACACCCCAAATAATAGCACATATTAGTTTACATAATACATGTTATAGGTTGGACCAAGAAATACTAGATATTTTTATGAAAATTTGATTGCCTCTGTAATAATTCTACAACAGTAAAATCCATTTGCCAAATCAACAAAATATATGGACTAGATTCCTTTCACAAATTTAATTAGTGTACCTCAGCAAATGATAGTTAAGCCAATAACATTAGAAAAAAAATCAAACAGCCATTAATAATCTAAAAATGGCAAAAAAGCCCTGGCCAAAATGAATTCTCTGCAGAGTTCTACAGATGTCTTACATATCATTTAGCTGAAATGTTAAATGATTTATTTGATTTTATGATAAGAAATGGTATTAAAGATGTTTATTAAAAAATACCAATCAGGATTTATGAACTAGAGACAGACAACAGACAATAAACCAAACCAATGTCTTTAACACACTTCAACATTTCTACCAAATAAATCTTATCTTTTAGCATTTCCTTTGATAGAGTAAGTTTACAATTTCTGTTCCAAATTGTGATTTACTTTTGTTTTCCAAATTCTTTTCTTATCCTCATTAAGGTTACACACAAGAATTTCACCTACCCAATAATCAATAAATAAATTATTTCTAAACCTATTTATATAAACAGTAGAATAATACAGGGGGTACCTGTTATCACCCTGTTTAACTCATATATAAAACCATTGTTTCTTATGTCAATCCATAATTCATATTATAAAAGTCCATCCTGTTTTGGTTATAAAATCCCAGTCATGGCATTTTCTGATGATGTAAATATCTACTCAACTTGACCAAACAATGCCATCTAAAAAACATGCAAACAAAATGCTCATTTTCAGATTTTTCTAATTATGAACTAAATCTGGATAAAGCATTACTTTTTCTGTTTAACTCCTATTACAAGTATATTGACATTTCCAAAGTAGAAGGTATAAAATTAAAACAATCCTGTGACTAAATTAGTATAACATTCTTTCAAGATGATAATTCTAGTATACAGCCTAATATTCCAAAATTTTGGATGAGTATCCAAAAAGATGTTCAAAGGTGGTCAAAAATTACCTTTTTTTCTTTCACAAGTTGTAATTATTAAAACAAGCATTTTCCCAAGGATTTTATTTCTCATTTGAGCTACAACTCAATATCTTACAAGCTCTTGAAATCTATTGAATTGTCCCTAGCCAAATTTACTTGGTCATTAAAAACAGCAAGAATTAAATTAATAAATTCACTCTACCTAAAAGTATTGGTAGCATGGCTCATGGCTCTGCCTGATCTTGAACTTTACTACTTGATTGTGAATGCCTGCAAATATTGGACTGATAATAATTTGAATAACATAGATAATGCTTGGTAACCTATCTGGGCACACATTTGGTATAATGTATTTAAAGCTTACTCCTGCAATCTTCCCTTTTCTCCTTTCTTGAACAAGCTCAATGTTAAATGGATAAAAATTCATAAATCATATTTTCCCTTAGATAAGACTAGCTCCTTTTGCAAATTAAAGCAGTGGTTGAGCTTAAATGACTGTTGCACCAAAAGACCATAACCCAAATAATATTTTAAATAATCAGATGGATGAGCTCTCTACATTTCCTTACTTAAAACATAAATTAATTTGGCGTTACATTTCCTGCAATACAAACTCAGCCAAACAAACAAAAATTGTAATGACCTTTACTAAAGAGCACTTACCAGTAATAAGCCAAATTATGTTATTAAATCAAAGGTTAATTGTACCTATCAGCAAAAACTTAAAATCCCAATGGTAACTGCATTCTTAGTTACATTATTACAAAATAAAGCTCTGTTCAAGGGTTATAAATTAGCACTAGAATATGAATATGGTCATCAATATCTTTTGTCTATTTTATTATCCTAATATGAATGAAAAGTTCTTTATGATGAATATGTTAAGGAGCCTATTGAGAATAGCTTGCAATATATCCAATTTAACAATGTATTTTATGCAACACATGATTTTAAATAATGCATATTTTATTCTAGTTAAAAGTGTTATTATTTTTCATATTCTACCTAGCAGTTGTAAGGGTTGTAATCTCAATAATCCAGATATTTTACATATTTTCTAATACTGTGAGTATTCTAAACATGTATCTTAATGACCAGAATTCAAACTATATCCTGATATAAAAGGCATTCCATGGTAATTAGCAATTCTCCACATTCCCTTTTCAAGCTGTCATAAAAGGAACTTATTTATTTTGATTACATGTTTTTTTTTCCTTCCTCAAACTTTACATAACCCAAAATTAGTTAAATTTGAAATTATTAAGCTGGGCAAATAAAACATACAGCTAATAAACATTTGAAGGCATTAAAGTAGCCTCTAGTCATCAGCTTATGATTAGTAAAGATAGGAATTTTAGAAACTGGAAAATATTATTGCAATATTATTATGCTGGATCAAACGTACAAATCTGTTTATACAGTTTATAAGGATAGGGTTTTTTTCATCTTCATACTGTGTACTCATGTAAGAATTGTTTATTTTTCTGCAAATATATATGATAGTAAATGTAAGCTTTGATTAGTAGAAGCCTTTTAAGCTCTTCTGTCATTTAAATATTGTAGGTAGTTTACATTTTGTATATAGGGTATACAGCTATTTTGAAATTAGTTTTGTACTGAGGTTTAATTATTGTTTAATAGCTAAACATGGATTAATTCCTAATAAACAGCTAGGGTTGGGTTAGAAATGTCATGCATATTACTGACAACCTATTTTAAATGTCTGTTGCCATTAAGTGTTAAAGTTCTGAGAAAGATTCTGAAAAAAGTAGTTGTAGTTTTTTAATTTACAGTATTAAAAATTGTAATATTTCCCAATCAATTGAATAAATGGATTACTAATTTATAAAAAAGTTTGTATAGTATTATTACATTAGGAAATATGTAATATCCTTGTATTTGTTCTATTTGTGAGACACAGACACGTGTCTTTATCTCCATTAATCTTTATGTTAAAACTAGAACATATTATTTGCAAAAATCATAGAAAAAATTTGTCAAATACCTTTTCTGTAGACAAATGTGACACCAATCAGAATCCTTCTAGTACTATTTTAACAGCCAAACTTTAATGATAAATCTAAAAATATTTTCAAAATTCTAATTGTATATATTAATTATAATCATCCATATTTATGGGAACAAATATTTCTAGCTGTTTGGTCAGAAAAAACAAATACTTTGGAGTATGAGCAATAAGTATCAATGGTATAAACAGACATACTCACATCCATTTTATTAAATCTTTTATAGGTCAGCTTTTGAATAGTGGGAATCATAAATCATTTTGATGTAATTATACATTATATACAAAAATTGTAACAGACTGAAATTACTGTTAAATGGGTGGCAGAATGAAGTTAATAGGCTTTGATGAAAACCTATTAAGAAGGGAAATAGTGATATAATGTGTATAAGTCTTTTTTTTGGCTGGTATTCAATTTCCAAATATTATATTCCATTATTTAAGTTCATGGAAGGATATAGAGCAGAAAGCTATTCAAGATATAACTAGAAATTTAATTAGTATTTTCTCTATTTTCTCTCTCTCTTTCTCTGCATGCATGTGTGTATGTGTGTGTGTGTGTGTGTGTGTGTGTGTGTGTGTATATATATATATTTGTATGTGTGTGCGTGTGTGTTTGTATATATTTCTCCATTTTTGCACACACACACACACACACACACACACACACATATATATATATATATATATATATATATATATACACACACACACACACACACACACACACACACACACACACACACACACACACACACACACACACATATGTATATGGGCCTACTTCATAACATTGAAATTTCATAATGTTGAATTTCATAACATTGGGACCATAACATTTAAATCCCAAAACACTGAAAACCCAAAACATTGAAAACTCAGAACATTGAAAGTGTGCTTCATAACATTGAAAACTAAAATGCATATGTAAATAACATCCTCTCCACCTATAACAACAACTAACTAACAAACCCACTTTCTACTCTGTTTCTGCAGGGCCCCTCCACACCCCTGTAAATTAAATATACCAACTCCAAGTTCGCACTACAGTGGAAAAACATTAATTTCCTAACCTGAGGTTGCAGTTGGTATATTTAATTTACGGGGGTGGGGTGGGGTGGGGGGTGCAGAGGGGCTTGCCCCCCTGCAGAAACGTAGTAGAAAGTATGTTTGTTAGTTAGGTGTTGTAGTTGGAGGGGATCTTATTTACTTGTGCAATGTAGTTTTCAATGTTATGAAGCACACTTTCAATGTTCTGAGTTTTCAATGTTTCAGGTTTTCAGTGTTTTGAATTTTCGATGCTATGGTCTCAATGTTATGAAATTTCAATGTTATGAAGTAGACCCATATATATATATATATATATATATATATATATATATATATATATATATATGTGTGTGTGTGTGTGTGTGTGTCTGTGTGTCTGTGTGTTTGTGTGGTAGTTCCTCCACACTACACAGTTGCATACACACTCACATCTATGGCCAATTTAGAGTGTCCAATCCACCTATTGCATGTTGTTGGAATGTGGGAAGAAACTGTAGCACCAAGAGAAAACCTGAACACAGGGAGGACATGCAGATTCCATACAGAACGTACCCCAGCTGAAAATCAAACTGGAGCCTCTTGCTGTGAGGTGAATGTATGTCAATTATCAGTTGATTGGAAATTATATTTTTCAAAAAGGATAAATTTGATTTTTTTTATAAAGGATAAGTTTGAACATAACTTGAAACTTCAATTAAAGATTATAATTTAATGATTATTTTCAAATTTTTATTAATGACAGAATTAAGTAATCGAATACTAGGTAATATTAAATCTCATATACTTGCTTATCGCCCTTGTTCTAAGTGGCAGGTGTCATAACTCTGGTAGCCTGATCATACTTAATTAGTTAGCAATCCCAGCACCTGTCCTTAGTAAACTGTATAATTGTATTTTTGTTTTGTTGTCCTAACCCTAACTCTAACCCTACACCTCCCATCCTGTTCCTAACCCTAATATGAGGTCTCACTCCCTAATCATAACCCTAAAACTTGATACCCCTAAATATAAAATCTTGATAACTCCAAAAACCTAAAACTCAGCTCCCACTCCCTAACCTTAAAGTCCCCCGATGCACTTTATACTTGAAAGTCCATTCCCATCTCTAATCCTAAAATCTCCAATTATCCTCAGACATAAGTTTCCACTTCTCCTCTCTAAATCTCAACTCCCTGATTGATCCCTAACCATAAACTCCCCTTCAACTCCCTAATCCTAAAGTCCAATCTTACTGGTTAGTCCTAAAATGTGTTTGCACAAGGTGCAGTGACTCCAGACTCTCTGCAGAAATGTCACATCTTGGCTAAACTCATATTTGAGTTCAAAAGTGAGTGTTAGGCCATGACAGTGACAACACACTTGAGTCCCTGGCCTTAAGACAGCGGTCTTTGAAGGCCTATCACTCAGCTGTTGGCAGCAGACTATATATAAACATACATGCCTGCAATACCAGTGCTGACATCCAGCTGGAGATCTGGCAATGGTTGGCTGTATGGGGTGGGCTTGTTGGCTGTGGATTATGTGAAGAATGTGTAATGAACTTCATTAATGCAGACTGTTAATGAATATCTTTGCATCCTCTTTGTGTTATGGGTACTGTGTACTGTTGCAATGTTGGAGTAGCATAAGACAGAAAAGTGCTGACTTTACGCCTAGTATGACAGCATACTGTGGGTTAGAATCAGGGTATCATTACTGAATGATGGAGGCCAATAATATACTTACAAATGAAAAAGGACAGACAAAATGTCATATAAAAGCAGCTTGATTAACATGAAATTATCTCTCCTTCTTTCTTTATATTCCCCTAAACTTAAAAAATATACAAAATTAGAAAAAATGTTGTTTTGTAAGGAAAAACATACTATAAGGTGCAACAACTACCAGAAAATTATTTCTCCAGGTGTGTTCAACTGATTATGTTTTCTTGAGCTTCAGTCTTGAGATCATAATAATTTATATATGCATATCTTGAATTACAGTTTCCTGGTATACATTGCTGTGCTCATTGATATCATCTGTATAATGCCTGCTATAAAAGAGAATCTAATTACAACATTGTCATGTTGCTTTATCAACTTGAAATGGCTGTTACACTGCTTTGCTGAGGAATGCTGCATTACAACAAGTTTTAAAGCCCAGAGCATGGTAGTAACAGTAAAAAAAATGGAAACCTTTTGTTTACTGGCAGCAAGTTGATTGAAACTCAGAATATTGCCACTAGAAGATCACTGGCCTCATGTGATGGGACTTACACTTGGATTAGTGTAAGAGTGTGAGAAGTTTGTGAAGTCTTGGAGTTTGTGTGTGTGTGTGTGTGTGTATATATATATATATATATATATATATATATATATATATATCATAGCTCTGTCCCTCCCAATGTGGAACAAATGGGCAAACTGTGGAACACATATTAACAGCTTAATAACAAATTCAACTAGGAAGGTCACAGGATGGTTAAATGTGCTGGTTTTACTTATGAAAAAGATATTTTAATGAATTAATATGCTTCTTTTCTATTCAACATGCATATCAGTTAAAAAAATTCCTAACACTGAATGTGTCACAGACCCTTTCAATGTGGAATTTTGAGGAACATGAACTTTATATATATATATATATATATATATATATATATATATATGAATATATGCACACTGGCTCTCCAGGTGACAATTTCACAGCTTCCGCTACACACCTATGTAACGCTGAGCTGGCGTTCATGTGTGAAGGATTCTCAAAAATTAAGAAAAACGTCTACTGATGGAACGAAAACTCACGCTGTACTCCATTTTTGTGCTCGGTTCTTGAGCCGATCTGTTTCTCCCTAAAAAGGCATTAATCCACGTAAATAATAAAATGGCAAGTTTTCGTAAAGAAGAGCAAAGAGATTAAAATATGCCACTCTAACCGCTGAAGGTCTGGCACATTTTACAGCTGTGTCACATTAATTCATCTCCATGCACCTGCCTTTACTAAAATGGCATTTTCTTAGCATCACAGTTTCTGCAGGTACATTACATATCTTCTACGCACTGTTTAAAGTGGTTGTAGTGTATAATAAGGGTTACCACACAGACGACTTGCAAGAGCGGTGACCAAAATATTTCAAGGAAGTTAAAAGGGAAATAAGTGAAACATAAAACGCGATTTATCAGTTTCGCTTATCATCCGTCCCAAGTATAATATTCGACAGTTGGAGCACCATATGATGCGTGTTTCTGGGCATGGACGGAACTACGTGGAGTTTTCACCGGTGTGATGTATAGTGATCCGCACTTCTGTGGTCAGCCACGCATCGGAAACCACTACGTGTCCAAATGAGAAATGCGTGCACCAAATTAAAAAAGGCACTACTGTTGTGTTTTGCATGGTAGCTCACAGCTTGCTGATGGGAATCAACTTATTTTGAAGCATGTCCCTAGTTAACATTGAATTCGGCCTGGAAACCCTGTATTTTTTAGTTATTGTGTAGCCCCTCCCCAGTCCTAGCTATTGTACGCTCCACTTAGTGGCTTACTTTATCGGACCTGGAGGCTGTGAAAGCAGAGAGCTGCGGGATAAAGTAGGAACTGACTGTTTAGGCGTGCCTTGCTTCCCCACAGAGCCACAAATTTATACAGCACAATGGCAGTCTGTGAGGGGCATTGAGCAGAAGCCAACCAAGGGGACCACGTTTTAACCGAATACAGCTTCTGGTGGTACAGTAGGATGGAATAAAACACACACGTACGCTGTAATTTTGCTTCATTCAGTCAGTATAGAGAAATGAAGGTGAAATGAAAGAAAACTATCAAAACGAGCACAATGTTATTTTTAGTGGAAAGAAGACATGAGGAGATGGGGAAGAATCGGTAATTTTTGCTTTTTTGCGTCTTGAGCTGTAAAGGATGCTGATGAGTGTTCTTTGTACTGCGTGTGGAAATATTAACAATTCAGAGGAAACAAACATCAAAAGTATTGTGATTAATCAGTACTGGAAACTGGAGAAGGTCCTTTTATCGAAACTTTAATTTCCTAGCAATATCTTTGTGGCACTACGAACATTTTTAAGCGGAACGTTCTTTACTCGTGGTGTGGATTGAAATGGCTTTTACGTTTGCTGCTTTTTGCTACATGCTTACCTTAGTACTCTGTGCATCTCTGATATTCTTTGTCATCTGGCATGTAAGTACAAAGTAGATAAATTCCTCAGTTTCTGCATCTCACAGAATGTGATGTAAGACAAAGAGAAGTGGGGTTGGGGGTAATCACAGAACTAACTATAGTGCTGGGCTAGTGTTCTACTGTACCAATCATTATAAACAAAAATGATGTTAGGACCAGAAAAATATGCGAGGACCTAAGAGCTGATAATTTGTTTTATCGCTGAACACTACTGTAGACTGTGAACATCAAATATAAATGCCTGGTATTTTGAATTGCATTGGAAGACTGAACAGCATGGGCTCTACACAACTTGACCGATGTTGCACTTTGTCATGCATCCTTTTATCTAGGTGTCCATGCATATTCAGGATTGACAGCTCCTTAAATACAGGCTTTTTCATGCCTGTCCCCCCACACACACACACACAAAACCTTTGATAGTTACCATCGGATGTAGCAAGATTTGTGTTTCTAAATGGTGCTTCCCAGATATGTGTTTCGCAGCTGTAGCCATGGAATCAAGTGCTAGTTGCCATGACAACTGCATCTGTTTACAGTGAGGGGCTGTGTATCAATAGATGCTTCATTACTTAACCCTTTTCTGATCAGGGATTTTCCTTGTTGCAGAAACAGAATTCATGTTTTAATAAAACTGTTCTCCACCATAGTTAAACAGATCAGCTGTTATGCTGCAGCGGTAGACTGTGTCTAAAATAAATCAGTTTTAGGGTATATATCAACATCTTTTTGTGCATTGTTTGACTGAACATATGTCCTTATGCAAATGATACTTCTCCCCGGATTTTTTCAAGCTTTGAAAAATATTGCATGCTTAGATATGCTTGCAGTTTGAGAAAGATATATGCAGTTTTAAGACCTAACATGTGGAATGTACATGGGAATGTGAAGACATCAGATATTATAAAACGACTAACAAAGCATGACTCATGTTCCACATGTCCTGGCTTACTTCTTCATGCAATTCTCTATAGCTGTTTTTTTAAGTTAGTTGAGTTTGTATATAAAAATTGCAAACAACATTACTGTAATTTTGTTGACTAGTTGATTATCATTTTGTTTGAAAAGACGTCTGGTTGTCAGTGACTTCGTCTGACATGAGTGATATACACTGCTAATGTGACAATTTGACAGCAAACGCTCCAGTTCATCAGGAATACATTATAAAGCAAACCAAAATTCTGATAATAACAGTGGCAGTTGTTTCTTTTTCACTATACACCAACGATATGTTGGATTTGTCTGTAACAAGAAAAATCTACCATCATATCTGGAGCCATGGGCTGTTGAATGCATACAATACCAGTACATGGTCACTAGGTAATACTGCACTGTATGGCATGATTTCAATAGTCAGGGGGTGACATCCTTATTGTTTTTTCTCACCCCCTTTATAAATTTTGTCTCAGACTGAGAAATATATTTCATGAGTCATGAATCATGGTTTGGCTGTTTCACTCATAATGTTAACGTTCTTCACCAGCCTGTTGTGCAGAATGCATTGTATACATGTAACTTACTCAGCCATACTTGAATGCACATACATGAGCACATGCATCCGCATGTATGTGTGCATGAACAAAGACCTGCACATATATGCAGACATTAGCAGTAAAATTCATAGAGCTACAGTTTGCCTGCTAGACATTTATAATATAACTGATACACATTGGTACTCTGAGAGATTATTCTTAAATAAATTCACTAGTATGTTCATATTATTTAACACAAACTTCTTAAATCTAGTTATCCAAATCAAAGCCATGTGAGACATATATAGCTGCCACTTAAACAGTAAAATAATGTTTGTCTTGCTCATTTATTAATCTTAATGACATTGGCTACTGCTGATATATTTATTTATTTTTCTTATTGTTATGAGTACTTTAGAGAGATATCAATGCTATGAGATATGCCAAATACACGTTATTTCTCCAGACAGAGTCTATAACTCATACAAACTGCCATTTTTACTGCAGGCATCTCTTCTGGTAAAGTAGCTATCAATCTTATATTGTATAAGCCTGAGTATATAAAGGTATAATAACTGAAAGCTCAAAACAGATTTGAATAAAGCAAGATTATTTCAATTATGTCTTATTACACTAAATACATGCAACACAAATTATTAATACTGATATTAGCAATTTTTAAATCTTTGTACACTAGACTGTTGCACATGCTGCTGTTTGTGCATTGTTTTTCATCTTGGAAGAAAAGTCCATATAGATATCTTATGCTTTTGAATTCTGGAAGGGCTTTTATCAAACTTCATTGCAAGGAATTTTTGTATATTTTTGGGGAGAGGTTGCAGCCTGCAGACAGCAGACATAATTAAAATTAAAATGTTTTTGACCTTCCTCATTGTCAAGTACTGCATTTAACTTTGCCTCACTTTTATTTATTTATTTTTTTTATTTATCATTTGTTGACCGGGAAAGTCCGACTAGGTTCCACAGAGCCTGTTTTCAGCAGAGGCCCGGGGAGAAATGCTCCAGATTTTACAATTTTACCCTAATATTTACATATACATCCTTTCAACATCATGGAGTTTCACTTACTTTGTCTACTGAGATTACTTTTAAAATTCAGACAGCTGAAACTATCAGCCTGATTAAGTTGCTTCTCTGGGAAATTGTGACATTAATACTATTTACACAGCAAACATTACAAGCCTACGCCACCATCAGTCACCTGTCTCCTTTAGAACATGCTATTCTTCTAGATATTACACCGTGCAAAGCCATAATGTTTCCAAGCAGCTCGGAACATCAGGGTACCCAGAGTTATTAGAATTCTGTGTTAATACATTAACGAATTAGTGTCCAGAGCTATTTAAAATACATGTTTAGTATACATATATATTTGGACAAAAGCAAATTTAATTACATAAAAATAAAATTTACATTTGAGGTGAATTACTGTGCATTTGAATATTAACATATCAAGCGGCGTGTTTAAATTTTCTCTGAGTGTTGCAGTTTATACCCTTAGTATAAAGACTGTGGCACTTTGGAGCTTCATTTGCTTTTAATTTGAAGGGGTAATTTTAAATAGCTGAAACAATGTAATCAGTTTCTTCAACTTTGTCTTCACTCTGAAAATGTTGCTTTATAACAGTTCAGCTGTTAACAAATACTTTTAATCATCACAGTAAAAGAAAATACTAAGTATCCTTAGCTGTTAATAAAATAGATTGCATCAAGAGTATCACCGTTTAAAATAAGTTAAAATATAGATTGCTGACAAGCTGGTCTGAAAACTAAATGTATGTCTTCCAGGAAATGAAATGAATGAGTTCAGGAAGACAATCTCTTCTACAAAAGTTTTAAAAAAAAATGAAATGAAATAGAAACGTTCAAGAGAATTGTGAAAAAGTACGACTGTTACCAAATGGTAAGATACAACTCATATGAGATGAGAGAATGAACACTGTAAAGTTGAGAATGCCTGAACTGTTATGTCTTTATGTAACCCCTAGATGCAATATTGATAAAAAATATAGCAAAAATATTACAGATCATATTCTATCCTAGTGATCAATGTCCAGTATAGCTGATAAAAGTGCAATCAAAAAGAAAAAAGGCACTTTGTTATGTAAAGAATTTATGATTTTAGTAATATGAACTTTAAACAAGAAAGTCCTTAAACATGAATCAATAAAAAAAAACTTCAGGTAAATCTTTGTATAGCAGTGGCTCCAGTAAACCAAATACAGCATCTGTTTTGAAAGCCCCTATCAGAACAGAGAAGGAAAGAAAGTGAAGAATATTGAAAAAGACGTGGAGTTATTTTGGGTAAATTAAGTCCAAATTGTGTGGAGCCATAAATACCTTTAATATGATCATAAAATAGGTCTGCAGTATAGCAGACACTGGAGACCAGTTGTACAAGTTCAGTATATTAGATATGCTAACTAAAGGAAATGCTTCTGAAGTAAGTTGCATAATCTTATTCTCTAGAGCTGAGATGAAAACAAAGTCTTTAATCCTTAATAGATAAGTAGATAGATGGATAGATACACAAATAGCTTGTATGTGTGTGTGTGTGTGTGTGTGTGTGTGTGTGCTTGTGTGTATTAGCTATATGTCCACACACACGCGCACACACATACACACACATACACACACACGCACACACACACACACACACACGCACGCACACATTGGTTACTTACATTTAGTCAATAAACTGGGGTTTGAGAAATGTGCCCTTTTCCTGCTTGATGCAATCTCGGAATTGGTATATATAATTAATGGTTTATATAATATAAAGTAGGGTATGTGTGGTTTCAGTGGTTTTAGTTTTGAACATTAGATGTTCATTGATTAGAGGTTTCAGTTTTATGACATTCATGTGAAATGTCAGAAATCCATAAGTGTGTGTGTGTGTGTGTTTGTGTGTGTGTATATATATATATATATATATATGTATAAAATATATATATATATCGATATGGAAACACTCTATATAATTGAATGTTCATAATACCCTACATTTTTAAATGAGTATCCGATCACTTCTGCTGACATTACTTTGTGGGAGGGTTGCAGATCAGGAGAGTGTGAATTTCCCTATTGTTGTGTGATTTCAGAAATGGTATATATAATTAGCAAGTGGTGTGGTGGGGTGCAGTGGGCTTGCAGCTCTGCAAAAACTTAATTTGTTTTTTGACATTTTGCTTTTCGATCCTTTTGGATCGAAATTTTGCTGTTCGCTATTTTTTGTACTTCATATTGTTGAAATACAGAAACACATACAAATACATACACACACACACACACACACACACACACACACATGGATTCACTTCATAATCTCGAAATGCTGAAATCTTGAATTTCAGTTTTTCGAGACCATGAAATCCAATCCACACAACACCGAAACACCAAAACTGCGAAGCCCAGAACCTCAAAATTCAAAACACCAAAAACATGGCACACACCAAACCACACATATACCATAACACCCACATCACAACATAAACAAACAAAACAACACACATCCACAAACCTACAACACACATAAGCACAAACAATAAACAAAAGCACACACACACACACACACACACACACACACACACACACACACACACACACACACACATTCTACAGTCCCTCAAACACACATCACACATATCAGCACACTCACATACACTCAAGCTCACACACGGCACCACACACCATCCACATACAATCCCGGACATTATGTAGCGTAAAGCCATAACCGCAAATTCGAGATATTCAAATTCGCGATTATATACTTTCGCTATTTTGAAACTTCGACTTTATAGTTTCGAGATTATAAAGTGTTTCTACACACACACACACACACACGTATATATAAAATATGAATACATATTATACAGTATATATCTATATATATTTATATGTATACATATGCAAAGACACCTGCACACAGATACACACACACACACACACACACACACACACATTTCATATTATAGAGTTTTTGGAAATTTGAAATTTATATGGTCAAGACCATATGATCAAGTTTCAGAAAGTTCAAGTTAAAAAAAAAAAACAAACAAACAAAAAAACCCCTATGTACATTTATGCAGATGTACCCTGAAAGTGGGGAGCTGTGTAGAAATGCAGATTTTTTTTTTACTTTGAGTTTTTGGAAACTCAAGAGCATATGAATTTTGAGTTTCTGAAAACCTGAAAATATGATATAAATCCAAGTGTGTGTATACATGTGTGTGTGTGTGTGTGTGTGTGTGTGTGAATACCACATTGTTCCTGGTGTCAGTTGTTGGGCTATTACAGCAGCACTATACAGTACTAAATGAAACTGTAGTTCTATACTAAAATGCAGCTTTTGTGTGATTGGTATCACAGAAACTGTAATGTGCTCATGTGCCATAGCTGAACATCCTCTCAAAAATGCCCACTGTGTTGCATAGTAACTGGCACATGTGACCGTTGTCTATGCAGTAGCAAATCTGAAGGCGCCACACTTCCAGTGCAACAGTGTGGCCTCATTGGATCATGAATCATTAAAACTAAATATCATGTGTGCAAAGTTAAATTTAGTACCATATTTTTAAGCAAAGCCACCGTGGTGCAGCGGTAGCATTGTCGCCTCACAGCAAGAGGTTCTTCCATTTGATTCTCGGCTGGAGCGCCTTCTGTGTGGAGTCTGCATGTCCTCCCCGTGGTCGAGTGGTGTTCGAAAGACATGCGTCAATGGGCGTGCCTTCATTGAAGGTTGGGCGTTGGGCTGGCACCTCGGCACTGTAAAAATCTACTGCCAATCATTAGCGGACCGGAATTCCGCTGTGGCGACCCCTAACCGGGAAAAGCCAAAAGAAGAACATTTTTAAGCAATGATACCGAATAATGACTGTGGAAAACAACAAAGGATCAAGATTTGAACCCCTTGAGAATGTTACTGGACACAGTAGGTGGTACAGTGATGTGAATGTTATGAGGTATCTACTATATTTATTTATTTATTTAACATTTGTTAACCAGGAAAGTCCAACTTGGAATGAAGCCAATTTTCAGCAGAGGTCCAGGGAGAAATGCTCTAGATGCATGTCTTTGTAATGTATATTGTCTTGTTTATTTGTGACCTGACCAACACACATCATTAGCAAGAGCGAGCCTGTTAATTCTTCTTGCGGTCCTGTAACTTGGCATACTCAGTTATACCAAAGCTTGGCAGGAGATAAGAGAAGGCTGGAACTTAAATATTTGTCTTTCACCATAACAGGATATGTGGCATCCATACTATGTTCTCTGGTCTGTACAACTTATAAAATAAATTTATAAAATAAAGAAATATTGTTAATTAATATACAATGTGTAGCAAATCTGGTAAATCAGTATGCACTCATCGTCAACTCTGTCCAAATCACATTGCAAAATAAATAATACCTTCTGCATTCAAGACAATATAATCAGCCAGAGAAGAGCCTCCCAATACAAATAATGTTTTCTATCGTTGCTGTTAGTGAGCATGTCATTCAAATAATAATTATAGCAAAGCTAAGTCTCTTTTCTGTGATTAAATTTCCTTGCACACATAAATGCATTAAAAAACAGAACTCATAAATTGGATTACAAATGTCTCTTTTACTGGAAATACAGTGGCATTCCACTTGGTTTACCTTCTGATAGGAAAAACAACTTCCTTTTTATTGACATTAATTGACTCCCAGGTTGTGACAAAGGGCACAGATGTAATGTGGTTTACAGAATGTTTCAAGAGAAACAGTCTAAATGAGAATTGAACTTCACAGCTGTGTTCAGTGGTAAACTGCCCATGATTAATTGTGTATGCCTTCACTGTGTGGAAAACAAAATAAAAAGAAAGAAATGGGCAGAAGGAAGTAAGTAGACCGTCATTCTTAATTAAGTGAGAAAAATATAAATGCATATGGTTGTACTTCAGAAATGTATATAGTCGTGTAGTTCTTAATTATGTGGGGATGCTGCTTTCTGCTGCTGCTGTCACATGACCAACATAGGCAGGGAAGTTTAAGATAGAGAAACATTTCCAATTTTTTTTAATTATGTGAAATGCAAATTTATCACATTTAAAAAATGTTACTGAATGGAAAGCTGCTTAGGATACAACTGCAGTATAATAGTATTTTGAAAAAGTTAACTTAGTCCATCATTTTTACAACTGTATGAATATTATATGGCCATTATATTAAATGCTAGCAAACTATAGTTATTTTTTGTACTTCATCTGATCATAAACACATTCAGAAAACATGATATGACAATCGCACTGAATGCTTAGAAGAATTTGCAGTGTTGTTTTAACTGGATCTTGCTGCAGCCTGTACATTTGATGTATGGAAGATTTGCAGCATCTCATATCTGTGTAGTGCTACCACTACTGTAAATCAATCCATCACTAACAGGCTGGCTAATTTACCAGTCTTCGGTCAAACTGCAAAGACATACTGCATCAAGAGTGTTTGCTTTCCATGACTAAAATCTTCAAATTCAGAATCCTAATAGTACTGTTGATAGCCGCTTTCATAGGCAAGTGTACTGTTGCACCAGCGTATTAATGTGAGTTGTAACTACTCTGTTAAAATAGACCGAATTATATCTGCTAGGATTCTTTTTGTATGGAAATGGAGTTTCATGTGTTGTACAATGTTAGTTTTAAAGTACTGCTGCTGCTTTAAACATTAAATGAACAAACTTGTGTCCACCTGAGCATGTGTGAGTGTTTATGCTTGTTGTTTCATTTCAGATGTGTGTATGTGTCTGTAAGACTTCAACAGAAGGAGCTTACTCTGAGGCATTATTTTCTTTCTATCATTTTGTTGTAAAGAATTTTTTCTTTCATGTTGGTTTAAAATTGCTTAAAACCTCTACCCATTTATGCATAGGTATGTATGTGCATGAGTGCTTTGTGTGTTTGTGTGTGTGTGTGTGTGTGTGTGTGTGTGTGTGTGTGTGTGCATGTGTCTGTATATATGTTCAAGTGTGTTTGTGTTTTGGTAACATAATGTTTTTATGCCAGCCTTGGTAATGTGGTGCTATTACCTAGGCAGTTGTTGTTGTGTCTTTCGGCTTTTCCTGGTTAGGGGTTGCCGCAGCGGAACTCTGGTCCGCTAATGATTGGCAGTAGATTTTTACATGCCAAGTTGCCAACACTGATGCACAACCTTCAAAGAAGGTACACCCATTCATGCATGTCTCCACACAGAAGACGCTTTAGCTGAGAATTGAACAGGACAACGTCTTACTGTGAGGTGACAACGCTACCGCAGCACCACCACTTCAGTGCCATTACCTAGGTAGTAATAACAAAAATAGAAAACCAAAATATATTCCTTCCAGTTTCATGCAGTGAAAGATAAGTTAAGGCAAAGAGAATCTGTGGTCCACCATCTGGTTCACAGACTAATTAAAAAAAATAAGATAGTTGACCAGAAAAGTAGTAACTGGATTAGTAATAAATGCTGCTTTCCATTAGGTGGATAATGTGTTTGTCCTGTGCTTGGAGACACCAGCTGCCTGAACGTTTAGTTGCTGATCAAAGCAGGAGCCAATAATCCAGCAATGGGAAAGCAGTAAATGATATTAGTACACTCACTGTTTCACATCTGGTACATTACATGGCTGTATTGTGCTGGGACCTACTGGTTGTTTGAACTTCTTGTCATCCCCAGTCTCAAAGGAAGAATGTTTACATATATTCCATCAGAGGGAAAATGCAAAGTGTTCCTTCTACAAATGTATTTCTGCATTGATTGATTGATTGATGATTTGTTGAGCATAATAATGTGCTAATTTGCAGAGGTGCATACCCTGGGTGCACAGAACGATAATGCAACAGAGTATATTTTGCATACTCAATTACAGCATACTTGATTTGATTGCAATGTACTAAGCCTGGCATACACAGACAGTAAAATGAGTCAGCACAGAATGTACTGAAATTTAGCATCCACAGCATAGGGTTTTAGACATGCATACAATTGTACAGGTATTTAAACTTAAATAAATTAAACTTGGTCACTGCAGTTTATGAGATTTAGTATACTAAAATAAATAGTGCAAACACTAAGCTTGTAGAGATAAGGAAGCAACCACTTATTTTAAACAGAAGATAGCATTGCTGGTATTACTATTAAAATATACCCCTGGATTCTCAAAAGCCTGCACAGAGTGCAAGATGAGTGCAGGAGTCCACGCAGGCAATACGTCTGCCGTGCAATCCAGGAACAGCCGGCAGGGGCGTGCACGAGAGCTCCAGCACTAATCTTATACGTACTAAGCCATGGTATGCAAATCACCTCATTTGCTGGAGAAATCCATGCAAATGAGGTGATATTGCAATCCAGGAAGCTTACAATAGTCCGTGCAAGACAAGTGCAATCTGCAGAAATGTACTCGGTTAGTAACCGAGTATATTTTTGCAAATTCCAAAACGGAGCGATGACAGCTCCAAATAAAGGCTACATATCATTGAGGAAGCATGCCAATGGCCAAGTAGAAGGCCATTGGCATTGCAAACTGTTTAAAAAAAAATAAAACAACTTTTTTTTTCTGCCATGCAAGTCAATGGCAGGCAAAAGACAACTTGGTCAGTGAGTAATGGTTGCTAAGGGGGGAGGCTCAGTGTGGGACATGTAACTATGCATTAGTAGGCAATCCTATGCAAATGAGGGAAAGGTTAGTGAATCCCAGATATTCCCAGGGTGTGACAGAGGTCCCAAGAGTGTAAAAGTATAAATAGCTGGGTGCAAGACTAGGATATAGGTGACATCATGGGGTGTGTGTGTCAGGCATACTGTAAGCAGATTGGAGACCTGTGGCTTGGGACTGCTCCTAGCGTAGCACAGCTAAGCTAGAGGTGTGTCCAAACTGCCTAGCACTCTTTACAAAGTGTAAGCAGGTGTGCGTGCCACGCACCAGGTCTTACAAGAAGAAAAAGGAAGTTAAACTAGGAAATAGCAGCTCTGTGCACATTTGAGCACTCTGTGCAGTGCGCACACAGGCTTAAACAAGGAGGCAATGGGATGGGAAAACAGCAGTTGGAAGGTAATCAAGGAGAACTAGCTTAGCTGACAGGTGAAATGTATCAGAAACAGCCAATTACACAGGCAGCAGCCCAGCCCAGCACACCACTATAAACTATGCAATCACCTGTCCCCCTTGTTTTTCTCAAAACCTCTGCACCACCGGTGTATACAGACGGGGAAATTTTACAAAATGAAAGCAAGAGAAAAAATGTTAGGGGCTGCATTTGCTATCATAAACCAGCATGTGCAAGATGCTGAGGGTGCCGAGGATGTGAATGCTGCTGGGCAACCCACAGTGAGGAGACGGAGAAGAGTGTACAGACCCAGGGTAACCAACCAAGGGCTACATGAGCTGAAGATAGTGAAGTGCTATAGGGTGGGCAGGGACTTCCTACAGCAAACTGATGAGCTGTGCTGGTCACGCCTCACACACAGAACTTAACAGATGGGAACCTATCCCAGTGGATACCAAGGTATGTGTAGGCCTAAGAATACTAGCTACAGGTACCTTCCAAAGGCCAACTGGGGATATGATGGGGATTTCACAGGCATCAGCATCCAGGGTACTCCAGCAGTTCCTGGATGCCATGTCAGCACATGTCGGTGAGCATGTATATTTCCCCATCACCCGTGAGGCATTGGCCAGCAATATGCGTCTCTTCCACCAAATAGCAGAATACCCTGAGGTAGTAGGCGCAGTAGACTGCATGCACATATGCATTAAAACACCACCAGGTGAGCTGGGTAGGGTCTACATCAACCGCAAGGGCTTCCCCTCCATCAACTGCCAGGTTGTGTGTGATGCCCAGGGCATAATAATATATGTGCATGCTGGATGCCCTGGAAGCTACCACAATTCCCACATCTGGCATCTGACGCAGCTGTACCAGATATTTGCCAATGGGGCATCCCACACGGTCACCTAGTGGGGGATGCTGGATATGCACTGGAGCCATGGCTGATGACACCCATCAGAAATGCACACACACCCGAACAAGAACTCCACAATGAGGCACATGCACAAACACGAATCAAAATAGAGTGTGTGTTTGGGATGCTCAAATCACGGTTCCAGTGCCTGGATGCATCCGGTGGAGCCTTGCAGTACTCACCAGCTACATTGTATGTACCATGCTACACAATATGATCCTGCAGAAACAGCTGCAGCAGAAACAGCATAGGGCAGGGCCACACAGCCCCCCACCAGTGCCAAGGCCTGCAGAGGCACAAAGTGACTCGGAGGAGAAACAACCTGAGCCTTCCCCAGT
This sequence comes from Protopterus annectens, assembly GCF_019279795.1. Classification (NCBI taxonomy): domain Eukaryota; kingdom Metazoa; phylum Chordata; order Ceratodontiformes; family Protopteridae; genus Protopterus; species Protopterus annectens. The sequence continues at coordinate 253,110,079 of NC_056738.1, forward strand.
AGGCAGAAGGAGGTGTGCCCAGTATGCCCTGGCCTTGGCAAGGAAGCAACACATTGTTAAGGGCAGATTCTGCCTACTAAACCTGGTTGACTTCTTCGAGACAGTTACCAAGGTCATAGATGAGGGAAAGGTGGTTCACACAGCCTACCTTGACCTCGCCAAGGCTTTCGACACCATTCCCCACTCGGGTATTACAGAAAAACTCACCAGCCTCAACATAAACCCCTACATCATGAGATGGGTTTCCAACTGGCTTACAGAGAGAACTCACACGGTAAGAATAGCGGGCTCCAGGTCCGACTCTAAACCAGTCACAAGTGGTGTCCTGCAAGGCTCGGTCCTGGGACCCCTACTGTTTGACATATACTTCTCAGAAGTACAGGCAAACACAGGAGGACTATGGCTAACCAAGTTCACCAATGACTGCAAACTGGGAGCCATAATTGACTCTCCGGCTGACACGGACATCCTCCAAAAGGACCTTACTGAGACGGACACCTGGTGTCAAAGTCATGGACTCAAGCTAAATGCCAAAAAATGCATAGTCATCCCATTTGTGAAAAACAAAACACCCATGAATTACCACATAGGTGGCAGCCCCCTTAATACAGAAGAGGTAATAAGAGATCTGGGGACCCAGGTAGATAGTAATCTCTCCTTTGACAATCATATTGCCAAAGTAGTTAGGAAATCCTTCTATGTGGCCCATCTAATTACTAAAGGGTTCACATCTAGAAATAAAGAGGTTATAGTGCCCCTCTACTCGTCACTCATTAGATCCATCATAGAGTACAATGCCCCATTTGGGATGTATCTCACAAGACACTTCCAACAGCTGGAAAGACCACAAAAGTACCTCACCAAGAGGATTACTGGCCTCAAACATATGTCCTATGCAGCCTGACTGAAAAATCTCCGGCTGTGGCATATCAGTTACTCAGAGGTGATCTCTGCCTGACTTACAAAGCCATGTCCAACTCAGAATTGATGGACATGCTCCACCTAAAGAAATCCAAGTCACTGCTAGCCACACACTCTAGTGAGCTAAACCTTGCCACAACAATAAATAGAACATGTTGGAGGGATAGATTCCCGTCAAAGAGACTCCCCATGCTTTGGAACAAAATTCCAAACTACATTAGACAGAGCCCCTCACTAAGACTCTTCAAGAGAAACCTTGATGAGTGGATGGGTAACAGAAAATACACCCCTGGGATCACTTCATTGGCTCTGCTTGACAAAGGATCAGTTAATTAATCAATGGGGTGGCGAAAGCCGACACACTCTGGCTAGGCTTATAAATGCCCTTGGGCAGATAGCCTAGTACCTACCTATGAACCTATGAACTTATAGCACATGCACTGACACAGTAGGGACCCAGGGAATGACACATCTCTCCGACTCGCACATACAGTAAAAGGGATGACAAACATGACACTACCTGTGCTCAACCATGTATAGGGAGTGTACTATGTGCATCTGACATAGGAAGCCCTGCAGCACCACCCTCAATACTGGGACACCCACAAGGTAAGTGACTCACACATGCCAGTTGGGGGGGGGGCATACCCAACAACAGTCACAGAAGGATAGGTGTAGACAAACACAAACAAATGCTGTACTATGGCCTCTCAATGAGCCCTATGGGTAACCCCTCCCCCAAGGCTTACACAGACAGACTACAGTAGGCCAGGCAGTTGGATGTAAGTTGTGAAGTCTAGGAAGTCAGAAACTTATATGTAGATAGTGAAAGCTAAGATCTGTAGTACACTGGTATGCCTCTAGCCAGCATGATAGGTAAGTCCACAGACTGAAATGGTGTACCCGATATACCAGTACAGTCCTTGCAAATGAGTAAATGTGTCAGGTGTGCTCCACCATCCTACTTACACTTATAATAACAATCAGGTATGCCCCCCACCCCTCTGTAGAAATGTAGAAACAGTCAGGTGCCCCCCCCCACTATGCAGAAATGTAGCAACAGTCAATGCCAAATGACCGATGTATACCCTGCAGACACAGAATGCTACCTGTCCGTGTATAACACAAAGGCCAGCACAAACATTACAAACTACCTGGACTTGATCCACACATGCAATATAGATGGCCATACTGGGCATGCTCACACACTTAGACGAACGAAGGCAATGTCAGTCAACAACATACTGAAAGGTTATACTGGGCATGCTCACACACAAACACATTAAAGCCATGTCTGCAAACACCAGTGGACCAGACATATCTAGCAGTTGCAGTTCTCATTGAAGACACATGTCAGTATGCACCACTCCTTCTTTGCACACACATTGGCTGGGAATACAGACATATATGTAAGGACAACACACTATAATAAGCCAAAGGTAGATAGACATAGATGTGTGGAAGAGGGTGACCATGACAATGAGCCATCTGAGCCTGTCTCACCCAGCACACAGCCAAAGGGCCCCAAACACATGAGGTGCAGGTGACACTCGCTGCAGATACTAGCCACCAGTATCTGTCAGCAGGACAGACTATATAGTGCACGTGCCAGCTGTGCAACATGACTGTACAAAGAAGTAGTCACCTAGTAGATGTATACACGTACCTGTGTCATATGACCCTGTGTGTGCCTGCATGTGGCATGACAACCCCTACATGAATGGGTTATGGCCCATGCACACACCGTCCTCCCCATAGCAGTATCATGACAAGCCCGCTGAGGTAATCCAATGTGAAATACACCACTGGAAGAACTGTAGCTCAATAATCCCCATGGCGCATCCCATAACTATGTACTGCTGTAGTGATAAACTAGTTAGGTAGTAGTTCTAACCCCAGACTTGGCAATTGTGTGAGTGTGTGTTTGTGTGCATGTCTTTCTGTGTCTGACTGTGTAGAGAGAAATGCTTTTTAGGCTACTCACACTCCGTACAATTCATATACTCACCTTTGGCAAGGCTGCTGATGTCACTCACCTAGCAATACACCTCTGGGAATATCATAGCCCAGTAATCTCCGTAGTGTGTCCTGTAACTGTGTACTGCTGTTGTGTAATAAAGTAGTTAGGTAGGTGTTTTAACCCCAGACCTGGTAACTGTTTGTATGTGTGTATGTTGGTGTGTGAATCTGTGTGTGTGTCTGACTGAGTAAAGAGCAATGCTTTTTAGGCCACTCACACTCCGTACAATTCATATACTCAACTTTGGCAAGACTGCTGATGTCACTTACCTGGAAATACAACTCTGGGAAATTAATAGCCTAGTAATTCCTGTAGTGCATCCTGTAACTGTGTACAGCTGTTGTGTGATAAAGTAATTAGGTAGGTGTTCTAACCCCAGGCTTGGTAACTATGAATGTGTGTGTGTTTCTCTGACTGAGTAGAGAGCAATGCTTTTTAGGCTACTCACACTCTGTACAACTAATATACTCAACTTTGGCAAGGCTGTTGATGTCACTCACCTAGAAATACACCTCTGGGAAAGTCATAACCCAGTAATCTCCATAGAGTGTCTTGTAACTGCGTACTGCTGTAGTGTGATAAAGTGGTTAGGTAGATGTTCTAACCCCAGGCTTGGCAACTGTGGGTATGTGTGTGAATGTGTGTGTGTGTGTGTGTGTCTCTGTCTGTCTCATACTGAGTAGAGAAGATTGCTTTTTAGGGTACTCACACTCCTTAGAATTCATATTCTCAACTTTGGCAAGGCTGCTGATGTCACCCACCTAGAAATGCACCTCTGAGAAGGTTGTAGCTCAGTAATCTCTGTAGCGAGTCCTGTACCTGAGTACAGCTGTAGTGTGATCTAGAACCATGCTAGGGTTTCCATCTCTACCCATGGCACTTCTGGATGTTTTGTGTGTGTTCCAATGTCTGTGCATGGAGGAATGCATTATAGGCTACACACTCACAGTACAATTTTGAATGGCCTACTTTGGCAATCCTGCTGATGTCATTCATTGTGAAATACACCTTTGGGGAAGGATTTCTCTAGTAATCCCTGTGGTGTGTCCTATAATAGCTCCATGCTGTAGTGTGATATAGACCTTGGTCAGGAGTTCTATACCCACACGTCGGTTGTGGAAGTTTTGTGTGTATCTCACTTTCTGTGTAGGGAGCAATGCATTTTAGAGTAGTCACTCACAGTACAGTTGAAATGGCCATCTTTGGTAATCCTGCTGATGTCATTCAATGTGAAATACACCTTTGGGGAAGTAGTACATCAATAATGTCCATGGTGCGTACTGCAACTGTGTAGTGCTGTTGTGTAATAAACTAGTTAAGTAGGGGTTCTACTCCCAGACATAACAGGTGTGTATTTGTTTGTAACTCGTATCCTGTGTAGAGGTGGTTGTGAGTGAGTGACAGCTGTGGGCAATGTGGAGGGGGTTTTGCTTATTTCTTTTATGGAGGCCCTACTATATATCATAATGTCAACCAGACAGGGATAACAGATGTAAATTAGCTGAGAGGCTGGGGTGCAAAGCCATACCCATACATGTGGCATCAAGGCCAGTCACTTGTTTGACTGTGGGGGGGATGCCTATTCGTACAAGATGTATAGTGTGTGGGGCCTCTCAACCCCATTAACGGTGCATGTGGACATATGTGTATTTGTTAATCTGCCATTGCTATCTACAAATGTTTGGCCATATATACCTATATAGATTTATATATCTGCTAATATATAACTATGTCCATATACACCTACATAGATATATATCTGTGTACACATATGTAACATGCTGTGTATATGTAGACATATAGGTGTAGACACATATATGTGTCGATTTAGGCATATGTATGTATATATGTGCATATATATTGATATATATGTATATAGTTTTAGAAATTTATATATATATATATATATATATATATATCTACATATCTAGATATGTTATATCTGTTTAGATATTAATATAGGTACACACACATACATCTAGATGTTGGTATACATTCTCTGTACTGTTGCATGACTGGAGTGGATGATATATTTCTGCAAACATCACATCTCTTTGTGTCTGTCATGGCTTAGTGGTAAAGCACTTTGTCTATGGTGTGCAGTGTCCTTGGTTTGAGCCTTGCAAGAGCTGTTTATTTTGTTGCTGGGCAGAACACGGCCCATTGGATACACAGTGAATAAGGCACTTTAAAGCAGTTGTAAGCAGGTTTGTGTGGGTTTGTGCAGAGCTAAGCAATGCCTACACAGGTTAAGCAATTCAGCAACTAACTGAGTATAAGAAGCTGTAACCAGAATTTAGCAGTGCTTACCTCCGCGCAAACCCGCGTGCAACTGCTTTAAAGTACCTTAATCACTCTGTATCCATCGGCCCTTGTTCTGCCTAGCAACAAAATAAAGAATCTCTGCTAGGCTCAAACCCAGGACCATGCACACCATAGCCCAAGTGATTTACCTCTAAGCCATCTCAGATATGCATAACCCTGCTGTATTCACAAACATATCATCCAGCCCAGTCATACAACAGTACAGAAAATGTATTCCAACATGTAGATGTATATGTGTGTGAAAATATATTAATGTCTAAACAGATACAACATATTGATATATGTAAATTTATATATATATATATATATATATATATATGGGTCTACTTCATATGGTCGACAATTCATATGGTCTAAACTCATATGGTCGACAGTTCATATGGTCGAAACTCATTTGGTCGACGGCTCATTTGGTCGACAACTAGTACTCAAAGCACTTAACAAGAATTTGCCCCCTCCCCAAAGTTGTGTGACCCTGGAGTTGATAGATATAGATAGGGAGCATGGGGGGGGCGAAGCCCCCCACTAATATTCATTTAAAAGTACTTTAAAACATGAAAATATAACAAAAACTCAACATTTTTAACAGATATAGGTGGGGGCTTCACCCCCCACACCCCCCATTGTGGGGGCTGTGCCTCCACACCCCCCTAATTATATATATCAACTCCAGGGTTACACAACTTTGGAGAGGGGGGAAAATCCCTAAGTGCCTTGAGTACTGGTTGTCGACCAAACGAGCCGTCGGCCAAATGAGTTTCGACCATATGAACTGTCGACCATATGAGTTTAGACCATATGAACTGTTGACCATATGAAGTAGCCCCATATATATATATATATATATATATATATATATATATATATATATATATATATATAGGCTCCATTAATGAGGTTGACAGGCACAAACAACATAAGCCATGCACGAATAGGTATCCCCCCATAGCCAAACACGTCTGCCCTGCTATACACTAACAACTGTTGCAGATCCCATAACCAGGACCTTACACAGTAAGGGCACAAGATGTTAACAGTACTCCATCCCACCTGTATGATGCCAAGCTGCTATCAGTAACATTTCATGCAGTACAGTCAGACTCATAATGAGTCCCATTTTGCAGTCATCTGTTACTTTTGTTAGCCAGAGTCCCATACCATTGGCCTGTACTTCATAGATGTAGATGCCAAACAACAGTGGTACCAGGACTGAACCCTGAGGTTCTCCACTTATCACTTATCTGGGGATGGATTTGGAGTCGGTTACACCAACTGTTTGGGTTCTGTCAGTAAGCCATGTGGCAAACCAGTGAGTGGCATAGGGATGTATGGCCGGATTAGTATGTTAATGTAAGTTTCCAGACTGGGGGATGGTGTTGAAGGGCTTGGCGAGGTCCACATAGGCTTTCTGGACTGCCTTACCCTCTTCAACAGCTATGCAGACTGAGTCAAAGCAGTCAATCATTTCAGGAGACAAGACTGGCCCTCCATGAGCCCAATCTGTGTGGGGTCCACTGTTTGAGGGTTGCCAATGTCTGCATTCAAAACATCCCTGATAATGCATTCCATGGCCATGCAGATCAGGCTCGTCAGACTGATGTGACAGTAGTTTCAGGGATCACAGGTGGATCCCCCCTTGTGGAGTGGGGTAACTGCAGCTGTGCACCACTCAGTGGGCACCAGGCCTGATGTGAGGCTATGATTACACATGACAGTTAGGTGAGTTGCCATTCCATTTTGTAGTTCATGTAGTACACAGCTCAGGATGTCATCTGGTCCCATGGATGCTGTATTCTTAGTTGTGGGTAGTGCATTTCCTGCCTGTGTGGCCATGATTACTGGGCAATGGAACCCTTTACATATTGACATGGGCCCTTTTGGGGGGTATGAGAGGGTGAATGTGGCACTAAATCCATCTGCCAGAATATTGGGACATTCCATGGGAGCAGTCTATGTAATGTCATTCTGTTGCAGCTCAGAGCACTTCTGAGCATTGACAGTTAGAGTTCGGACATAACTATAGAATGCTGTGTGGTTGTCTGTGGAATCTGTGGCAATTTTAGTTACATAATCAGCTTTGGAGGATTCCATGAGGGATCTCAACGTCTTACTGGGGCTGGTAAGGGAGTTGTTTGCATCCTTGGATTATCCCTATTCCTTCCACAGTGTCTACTGTCTGTTGTATACTCTGTTAATGGCAGGAGACCACCAGACTGGCTTGATTATTTGGGAGGTGAGCATCGTGGTTCTATGTGGGATGTCAGGAATCATGCACAAGCGGCTGTGCTCATACAGTGCCTTAGTACAGGATTCATCAGTTGAACTGTCAGCTCCTGTCTCCATGGGTGTCGCAAACATTGTCACTTCTGCCTTGAGTAGCATGGAGTTGGCGTTGGAGAGGTCTTTTATGTTCTATGGACAAGTGTATATACATTCTTTTCACATGTTCAGTTTGATTAGCCTATGGTGGGATTACTTTGGTGGAACCACACTCCCATGTACTGTTGTGATGGCTGACTGGTAAATTACTGTGACTATAGTGTACAGGGTCCCGGGTTCATGACCTGCAAAGGCAGGTTATTTTTGTTCTGGCTAGAACAGCGGTTAATGCATACAGACTAAATAGGACAATTTAGGTTAGTCACACTCAATATAATTCAAATGCCCTACTTTGCCAATCCTACTGATGTCAATCTCTGTGAAGTACACCTTTGGGGAAAGAGTACTCCAGCAATCTCCGTGGTGCATGCTGTAACAGTGTAATGCTGTAGTATGATATAGAACTCTGGTAGGGGTTCTGTTCGCACATGGGAGTTGTGGATGCTTTTGTGTTTGTTCCTATGCCTGTGTAGAGAGCAGTGCATGTTTGGCTAGTCACACTCACTACAATTCATTTGCTCTACTTTGGCAGTCCTGCTGATGTCACTCACTGTGAAATAAACCTTTGGGGAAAGAGTATTCTAGTAATCTCCGTGGTGCATTCTGCAATCGTATAGTGCTGTAGTGTAATAACTAGTTAGGCAGGAGTTCTAATCCCAGATGTGACAGGTGTGTGCCTGTGTGTCTTAATGTGCTGATGTATGTCATTCATGTCCTGTGTGGAGGTGGTTGTGAGTGTGTAACAACTGGACCCAATGTTGAGTGTGTTTGTGCATTTTCTTATATGGTGCCCCTAACATAAATCACAATATCCACCATGCAGGGATAACAGATGTGATATCAGTACATAGTCAGTCACGGGTTCGAAACCTGGGACTGGTAGGTGTGTGACACAAACAGGCTCACCTTTTACTCTCCCAACTCACTCTGACTTATCTTTGCCTTTGTCTGCCTCTGTCACTCCCTCTCTGGTGGATGTGGAGACTTACACCTGCTTTGCTTAGGCAGTGACGTGTATTGTCAGTGATGCTCATGATCAGCTGATGACCTCTGCACAGATTACAGCCCTCCTCTAGCTGATTGCATGTGGAATAGCTGTGGTAACATTCCCATAGCCAATTGCATGGAAACACACTCCAATATCTAGGAACATCTTGTTGGTGTTGGGCCTTATCATTCACTGTGAGCAAGAACTAGATCTGTTTAGCAAACAGCATCACAGATGGAATGGGAACTTACCTCTAATAACATACACTGTGGAAACAGGCCAACACACAGGAGGGGGATGTGCCTCTCCTGACTACAGGCTGTAAGTACTGCTATACTGCATTTGGGGTACTATTGGTTTAACAGGGTGTGTGTGGATATGGCTGTCCTACATGTTTTAATACTTGTCATGTCAGTGCTATGTTTATGAGGAATCACCATCTGTAGGGTCATCTGCAGACTGGGGAGTGTGTGGTGCCTTGTGTTACCCACAGAGCACCTATCTCTCAACTGCAGAACGTAGTGTGAGGATTGCATTCAGTAGATGGTGACAGCGGAAGATTATGACAGGACATGTATGAGGTCATCACAGTGACATGTCAATATTGGGCCTGTGTTTATGCCTCCAGCCACAACCTTGTCAACCTTTGTACATAAGTCATGCAGTAGGGGGTGCATATGTTCTGTACATCATATTCAGTGACAGCATATCTGATAAGCCAGTGAGATATCAGACTGCTACACATGTTATGTATAGTAGGGGTTATATTTGAGGACATAGCCTGGGCATTCTATGGTTGTGTGTACAGTACTGAGGTATGTCTAAGTCTGGTAATTGTTGACAGTGTGTGCATAGTGCATATGTACCTTGGCCTGTGTAGAGACTGTGGTAGATGTCATTGTTCTTGGTCCTGTTCTATCTGATGTTACATGCTACTCCACTGTATGTCACCCTATCAGGTTACATGTTTGTAGGGGCAAACACACACATGTCCCAAACCACAGACAGCCATCGGACCACACTGTATAGTGGCCCAGTATATGTAGGGTTGTTGTGTGAGTGGCTCATATGAGGATGGTGTACATCAGATAGTCCATATACTGTGATAGTACACTAGCTTACCATATGTGGCTGTGGCTGTGTTCACATTGGTTGTGGTTATGCACTTTCACACAGGTGTCTGTTACTCTGTAATGCGGCATGCCTGTAGAGCCTGCTATCTATGCGGGTACATGTGTATTTCCACATAGGAGATGTAGCCCAGAGTTGAGTCAGTCTGCCTGTAGCCTGCACTGTGCTTTGTTGCATGCCTAGCAGCTTAACTTCTCCAGTGAAATGTCTTGTCCAGATACTTGACAAATGTACTGCTGCCTGGCCACCATGACAGTCATGTATGTCAGACAAAGCAGTGGGATGCTGTTCAGATGTATGTCAGTAACTAGTGGATAGTATGTGGCCATGGCACCTCTGTACCACCGGTTATTATGTGTCAGGACAGACAGGCGTGTATGAAGGCATAACCTAAGGGGGCGAATGTATACCAGTATGTACATGTTATATCCTTCTACATGGCTGGTAACATTCACATTGACAGGCCTGGTCCACATGTCTTGCATGAAGGGGTTCTGTGTATACCCCTGGACTGACCCGAGTGTGTCAGACTGTCCACATATATTGGCCATATCGCAGCTGTAGTAGTCCACAGGGGCGTTACTGTGCTAGCAGTGGTACTGTACTATGATGACTGTAGTATGTCTGTAAGTAGCCAATGGCACACATGTTAACAGCAGATGTGGCCTCCCACACACACCTTTTTTGCAAAGACAATCCCTATTACAGTAGCAGTAGTCTACAAATATACAGAGAGGTTGGGACTTTTGGGGCTGAGGTAGGGCTCCACTCCATGTGCAGGACGTATGGTGAACATATATGTATAAATAAGTATACATATATCCATATAGATATGTACACATATACACATCTTGCTTACTGTATGACAACAGCTTTACACATATGTGCCTGTGTTCCAGCCTCTGTCCTCCACCTACATACCAGGCTTTGCACATATGACATGTTGTCATGCTGTTATTCCTGCCATCACTCCACTGCTGTTGTGTCTCCCACACATACTGGGGGGTTGGGGCCATATATGTGTGGGTTTCACCTACACAATACATGTGTGCCCTAAGGCACTCCAGAGGCCAGTGTATGTTACAGTGGTATATGGCCCAGTATTAGTGAGTGTATGAGGGTGCACCATGACTAACCTAGGCTGTTACAACATGTGTGGGTATCTGGGATAGGCTGCCTTAAGGAATCTGGATGTACTTTACCATACAATCCACCTTGGCTAAATGCAAGCCTACTACCTCCTGCCATATGAGATGTTCTGTTTGTCATTGTGATTGTGATGGTGTCAGGTATGCCTTGTTATGTAACATATACATCCCATTGTGTCAACTGTGGTCTGTCCCCCCTAGGGATTGTGTACAGAGTGTAGATAGAGGCTGCTGACGTATAAATCTACATTACGTACTGGTGATTATCTGGTATGCTGTGGCTCAGTCTGTCATTACTAATGTACTACTTGGAGGCCTCAGCGTGGACAGCAACATATGTCAACCTTTCCAGACTAGTGTCTGCTCATATGGATGTCAGTGTCTAAACAGCTATATGACATGGCATATACAACTGTCATAGTACACACATAAAGCTTTCACATTCATTTATGCACACCTGTGTGTGGTGTTATACCCTTTGATATCTCTGTGGGTATATGTTGCAGGCTATGAATGTCATTTGTATGGGTGGCTCATACACTTTCCATTTGGTAAGTTGGTGACTGTAGGAATACTGGCTGCTCCATATTGTGTGCACGTACTACATATGTATATTACTGTATAAATATATGTGTGTATATGTGTCATTACATATATATGTGTATATATATATATATATATACCTGTATCTGCATATATGTGTCTGTGTATATGTATCCTAGGGATGGCCATGTCGTGTCTGGTCCTGGTTATGGGATCTGCAACACTTGATACTATATTACAGGGGGGAGGTCATGATGCTTGGCTGGGTGGGTATACCTATACATACCAGGCATATATTGTGTGGGGCCTCTCAATCCCATTAACATTGCATGAGGACATATATGTTTTATTTCCCCATTATCTACAGATGTATGTCCATATATACCTATATATGTATATCGATATATATATATATATATATATATATATATCTGCTGACATAATTATATAACCTGCCGTATATATTTAGACATGTAGATGTGGACATATATATCTATAGATGTAGGCATTTGCATGTTTATATGTTCATAAATATTTATATGTGTCTATATATATATATATATATATATATATATATATACACATCTATTTATATGTTGTAACCATTTAGACATTAATATATTTACTCACACACATACATCTACATGTTGGAATACATTCTCTGTACTGTTGAATGACTGGGCTGGATGATATGTTTGTGAATACATCAAGGATATGTATTTCTGAGATGGCTTAGTGGTAAATCACTTTGGCTGTGGTGTGCAGGGTCCTGGGTTTGTTCCTAGCAGAGGCTGCTTGTTTTGTTGCTAGGCATAACAAGGGCCATTATATACAGTGTGATTAAGGCACTTTTGAGCAGTTGTAAGCAGGTTTGCGTGGGTTTGCGTGATGGTAAGCACTGCCAACCTCCGCTTATGTTTTCTTACAGTCAGTTTGTTTCAGATTTCTCAACCTGTGTAGGCATAGCTTACCCTCATGCAAACCCGCTTACCGCTGCTCAATAGTGCTTACTGCCGCTTTCACACACGCTAATTCATTTAAAAGAAAAGAAAAAGGGTTTGATAAGAAAGTGGTGAAAAATGGGACACAAAGAGGGAAAGACAGTAGGGAAAATAGCTAGGCATGTGCAGGAAGGGTATAGGGAAGGTCCATAGCTGCTCATTTCTTCTACAGCAACAGCTGTGCATATACACTATATTTACAGGTACATTTGTACCCTCAAACCCCTGGGAGAGGGATGAGGACAACTTATATTCATTGTAATGCCAATTAGACCAGATTACATGTGTCCAGTGGACACATGCAAAATGGACAGCTATGTATAGGGTGAGATTTTTTTGTGGAAACAGATTGCCCTTTTTTTTTTTCAGGTGAGAGTGTGATGTTGGGGAGGGGTAGTAGGTATATTTGGGGAGGGAGTTTGGGTAGATTAACAGACAAGACACATACTGGGCCAGTATATGACACATGTGGGGGTAAACACCTTGGACAGGGAGGGGTGTTTTGAAGTCGCAAGCCTATGAGCCCCCCAACTGGAACAGTGGGACTGAGGTCCCCACCCATGGGTGGTCACCACTGCACCTTCACGGCCCCAAAGTTAGCTGTGCTGGGGGCTGTGTAGGAGGGGCAGGCTCACCCTCTAATAGCACCATTCGGCCCTCAAGCTGGCATAGATGCTCTTGATACTCCAGATCAAGCTCCCTACGTACCATGGCCCAGAGCTGTTGACGGGTGACAGGTTCCCCTCCGCGCCCGCTCCGAGGGGGGGGGTGAGCCCCATCTCCTGCAGCTGTTCCTCCCAAAGGTGGTGCAGGGCCCACGCAGGAGGAGGTCCCAGGCTGGGCACCAGATGTGCTGGTGCCTGGTGCCATGGCCAGCTGAGGTGGGACAGGTGGGTCCGCTGGAACCGGCCTTCTGAAACGAGCTGTGTTGTCGCAGGTTTATGGCAGATATGGGTTAGTAACAGTCAACAGCATTCAGGATTTGTTATAACAGCATGCATATGTATTCCCATTAACCCGACACACCAGATTTAACACAGTTGCAGAGCAAGCAGAACACATGCATATATGGAACAACAGTGGCCATTACAGGAGCATGCGGGTTTCATTGATGGCAACAGGAAACCAATATGGGTGTATTTTAACATGGCACATGTATAGAAACAAATGTGAATATTTATTAACCATTAGGACATATGTCCCATAAATGTTTGGAGTGTACACACACCAGTTGAGGAGTGTCATTGGATTATTATGCACATATGGTAGGGGTGAGAGAGAGAGTTCAAATAACAACTAATATATCCTTGTATTTTTCACAACATTCTTAGTCACTGCAGGGATCTTTCCCTTACATGTATTATTACACTACACAATGGCCTTATATTGTACACTGATATGTTCATAGACTGTGTCTTAAATACAGGCATGACAGGCTGCAGGTGTTAATGCAACATATGTTGAGAATTGCTGTCATAAACATTGGGTGAGGTACTAGAATGACAGGTTTGTTTTCGTATACATTCTCTGACCATGTACACTTTTGACTATCAGTTATATGTCATTGACATATGCCTACATTTCTTCGATCATCACACTGAATTTTCAGGGGAACAGGGTACCAAGCTAGTGATATGGGCCATTTATTTGGACATGCTGGACAGATTGGAACAGTTGTGGGGTATAAATATGCATACAACTTACAATTTGAACATTCATACAGCTTTTGTCTGAACATTGTATCACAGTCTGTGCGGTTGTGGGGTATGATTATGCATACAACTTAGTAGCACTCCCAGGAGTCAAACCCCTGCTGTTTGTAACAAAAATTATTGCTAACATCACAGTACACTGTGCTATCAGGGAATTGATGTACAGCTTTCGACTGTTTCCTATCTAGGTCTCCCTAACTTGTACAATATGACTGACCTCTTGGCACTTCCAACATTGTTATGCATAACATCATACCCATTTTATCTGCATACCACGGTGTGGGTTACACTGCTTATGATACAGCAGTACTAGTTATAGTATGGAACAGATCGCAAACATATGAGAGAAGAGTAAACAGAAGCACTCCAGAGGTTGTACCTTTATTTACAAACTATTAACACATTTATTTGTACGGGTACAACACTTTCTAATGCTCTTATAATCTTTGTTGTGACAGTACATGCAGACTGATTACTAATCTGCCTCACGACGCAGCCTTTGCAGCCTAGCATCATGGGCTTGCTGGTTCACAGCCCTCTTATCTGCAGCTGTCAGAGAAATGCATTGATATTTAGCCATACCTATCCATAGTAGACACAAACTAGGCAATTATTTACCACTTAGTAGAATGTGTACTTACTCAGTACTGGGGCATTGGCCATCTGCCGTCACTCCTGGATCCACTTATCCAGGACATCCCCCCTCCTCCGCTTCAGGTCAGCATGGTAGTGCATGACCTGCTCACCAGTCCGGGGGATACCAGTCGCACTTGTGAGGTCATGGGCGACACTGTCCCAGGCCTCCGTTTTGTACTGCGAGCCCTGGTACTGGCCCTGCAGTAGTCTCTGATCATGGTGATGTTCTTCATCTCACATTGCTGCAGTCCTTACACTTGGGTAGTCCGCTGTCCTCGGTCGGCCCGAATATCAAAGTATTAGGCTGACATCGGTCAAGGCGCTTAAGACTGACATCAGAACGTCAGTGTACAAATGCGCATGACCGACGTCATATCCTCAGTCTTTTTTGCCGCATGGTCCGATGCAGAAGCAGTGTTGCAAGTGCCGTTCGGCGTTCTGAAATTTTGGTCGGAGTTTCAGACCGAGTCAAAGTTGGCTAAGTACCCGTTGGGGAATATTTTAGTTTTTCTTGCCTCAGTGGTTTACGGATGTCAGAAAAAGTGAATAACTGTATTTCTTGTGGGAAGCAGATACCGCATAGAGATTATCATACTTTGTGTATTCCTTGTTTGGGGCCTGAGCACGACGTTGTTGGGTGTCGCTTTTGTGCTAGGTTTAATAAGCGCACTATTAAGCGGAGGTTAGATTGTGCCAGGTTGGTCTTCGGGAAGCGGTGCAATTACAATATGCCGTCGGATGCCCGCTTCTTCGAAGAAGCGCAAAGACAAAGCAGCTAAACCCAGGCAAGAAGAGTCGTCCGTACCGGACGCCGGTTCTTTGGAGGCGTCGGTGGAACCGGTGGTTCCACCGGAGGCTTCTCTGGAGTCCCAGGGGGAGACTTTGATATTGCAGGATGTGGCCTCTCAGGAGGCAGGTCAGGCTGAAGGGGCTTCTCAGGTTACTGTACTCCCCTCCCTTCCTAGGGTGGTTAGGCCCTCTCCTTCTGTTTCCAAGGCTTCTCCCAGAGGCAGGCCAGGTTTAGCTTCTGTTGGTGTCACTCCTAGTTCTTCAGGATCTGTGCCCAAGAAGCACATGCTCAAAATGGCAGAAGATTTAATTACTTTGATTAGAGGTTCTTTGTCCCCTCCTGATAAGAGGCCTAGGGTGGAACCAGAGTTGGCGAGTTTTGAGCAGGTTTCGATGTTTCAGAGTCTTCGGCTGAAGACTTGCAGGAGTATTCTCCTTATTCTGATTCTGATGTGGATGATTCTACTCCTTCTGCTTCTCCTCCAGAGGATTTTTCTTTTTCAGAGACTCTTCATTCTATGAGGGAACATTTTAAGTGGGAAGGTCAGGACTTCTCTGATTCCAGGAAAAGGCTTAGGGAATTTTTGCTTTTACCCCAGCATAGGCCTTTGGCTATTCCTCCTGTTCTGGATGTTGTGGAAGATGTGTTTGCGGAGGCTTCACTTAATCCTGATTCTTTGCCTCCTGCTCCTGTTAAGCCGGACAGGTATTACAGGGTGCCTGAAGCTCATAAATATCTGTATAAGAGTCCTAGGGCAGACCCAGAAACAGTTAGTCAGGGACCTAAGGGTGTCAAGGCCTCTGTGGTAAAAATCCGGTTCCTCCAGATAAAGAGGCCAGAGCTTTGGATAGATGGGGAAAGAAAGTCTATACTTCTTCCACCTTAGCTATGAGGGCTTTGAATTGCCAGTTTCACATGTTGAAATATCAAAACTATCTTCTTTCTCAATTGAAGTCTAAGGTAGATGCTCTGGCGGAAGGCATTGAGTGTAAAGAATTGCAAGATTTGGTACATGTTTCTGAACAGGTGGGTAAGCATTCTTTGCAATGTGGATTTGATGCTGTACAGGCCTCGTCTAGGGTGGCTGCCACTGGGTCAGTTCTTCGCAGGCACGCCTGGCTGAGGGATCAGAATTTATCTGACCATGTTAAAACAAGGATTTTAGATGCTCCTTTACAGTCTGATGTATTGTTTGGTTCACCTGTGGAGGCAGTTTTAAAGAAAATGGAAGACAAGGCTAAGTCTATGCAGACTGTTAAAGATTTTTGCAAGTTCAGCCTCCAAGTTTAGTAGGAATTGGCCTGCTAAGGGGTGGGCGTACCCTTCTTATGATTCACAGTCTAGGGAAGATCTAGGCGTGGTAGGGTAGAGCTCAGGGCTCTTTCAGACCTAGAACAGGAGTTCACCTGCACAGTCTTGGTGAGGGCAGGGGCCAGTCCTTTCGTAAACAGGCCCAATGACCTACCTTTTCAGCTGCCAGAGCCTTCTTGTCTGGCAGCACCTTTGGGAGGAAGGTTGGCACTCTTCAAAGAAAATTGGAATTTGATTACCCAGGACAAATGGGTATTGGATATTATACACCAAGGTTACAGGTTTTATTTCCATACATTGCCTCCTTTCAAGGGCATGCCAGACGTTCCTCCTCAGCAAAGAATAGAGGCTCACAAACAAATTTCTCTGCTGCTGCAAATAGGGGCCATACAGCCGGTCCCTCTGCCAGAAGTAGGCCTGGGATTTTATTCGCCTGTTCCTAGTACCAAAGAAGGGGAACACGTGGAGACCAATTTTGGATTTGTCTATCCTCAACACTTATCTGGACATTCCCAAGTTCAAAATGTTGACGTTACAACAGCTTTTACCTCTGCTGGGCAAAGATCACTGGATGGTGACTCTGGATCTCAAGGAAGCTTACCTTCATGTTCCTATCAGGCTAAGTTGCAGGAAGTATCTGCGTTTTCGAGCTGGGACTTCTCATTATCAGTTCTCTGCATTGCCCTTTGGCTTATCTACTGCCCAGAGTGTTCACAAAGGTTCTGGCTCAGTGATAGCTTTCTTCAGGCTAAAAGGAATACAGATCTATCCTTATTTGGACGATTGCCTGATTCTGGCCAAAGGAAGGGACGAGCTTCTTCTTCATTTGCAATATGTGATAGCAGTGCTAAGATGCCTGGGGTATTCTGTGAACGAAATAAAGTCCAGTCTAGTACCCTCTCAAGACATGTGCTTTCTGGGTGTGAGACTGAATACAGCATCCCAGATGGCCTTTTTGACCCCGGACAAACAAAAGAATCTTTCACTTTACTTCCATCAATTGTCTCATCTGTCCAGGCTGACTGCAAGGACAGTCCTTCAAGCCTTGGGGTTCATGGCATCTTGTATTCTGGTGCTTCCCAATGCCAAACTACATATGAGGAAGCTACAATGGTATCTCAAAAATGTATGGACTCAGCACTGCCATGATATGGACACTGTCATTCAGATAATACCTTGCATTCAAAAGGAATTTTTGTGGTGGGCTCAGGAATGTCACTTAAACAAGGGACTCTCTGTGACCCGGCCAGAGGCGAGTCAGATTCTAACGACAGATGCCTCAGACAAAGCTTGGGGAGCTCATCTAAATGGAAAGTGGATACAAGACACGTGGCCTGCCAGACTACAACATCTACATATCAACTTGAAGGAGATGTTAGCAGTCCAATTTGCATTGATAGCTTTCAAGGATTTACTTCTTCCAGGGCAGGTGTTGGTTCTAACAGACAACACGACTGTCATGTGGTACATCAACAAGCAAGGGGGAACACATTCTTATCCTCTATGCAGGCAAGCAATGATTTTGTGGGAGACTGCTCTCAGTTTACAACTCAATCTTCAGGCAAGGTTTCTGCCGGGAGCACAGAACTCCTTAGCAGATGTGTTGAGCAGACGAATTATGGATCCCCACGAGTGGAAATTGGATCCTCATGTATTTCAGAAATTGACAGTGTCATGGGGAACTCCAGACATAGATCTGTTCGCTTCTCCTCTAAACTACCAGCTGCCAAAGTTTTGCATGAAAAGGTTTCATCCCACAGCTTGGAAAGTGGATGCTCTGTCTTTCAATTGGAGCAATCTTCATGTGTATGCCTTTCCACCTCTGCCTCTCCTCCCAAAGGTACTCCTAAAGGTCAGACAGGACAAGCCGAAGATGATTTTAATAGCTCCAGATTGGCCTCGACAGCACTGGTACCCATTACTGAGAAGTCTGGTTCGAGAGCCTCCATGGCCTTTGCCTTCAATTCCACACCTGCTGTCTCAAGAGAACAGTCATTTACTCAATGTCAAACTTCACTCTCTTCACCTAACAGCCTGGCATATTCTGTTTTAAACCCTGGAGGGTCTCAGCTTCCGCAGCAAGTTTTGAATGTTATTTTGGAGGCCAGAAGGCCTAGTACAAGGAAAGTATACGCAGATAAATGGAAGAGATTTTTATTTTGGAGTGCAGCAAAGGAATTTGATGTTGCTAAGCCTAATTTAAGTGTGGCTCTTCAATATCTTGCTGAGTTACTGGACAAAGGTTTGTCCTTCTCTTCTATTAAGATTCATGCTGCAGCAATTTCTGCTCACTATGACTGTGATCCACCATTGTTTTCTCATCCTTTGTTTAAGCAATTCCTTAGAGGGGCAAAGAATATAAGACCCCACGTAGAGCTCCTACTCCTGCTTGGGATCTCAATTTTGTGTTGGAGAAACTCACTCTACAACCTTTTGAGCCTGCAGCTACTGCCGAGTTGAAATATTTATCATGGAAGACTGCTTTTTTGTTGGCCATTACCTCTGCGAGAAGGGTTTCTGAATTACAGGCCCTTATGGCAGTTGAGCCTTTCTTAATTTTCCATAAGGATAGGGTATCTTTACGTACTAATCCCTCCTTTATGCCTAAGGTGGTTTCTAGTGTGGCTTTAAACCAAACTATTCATTTGCCTACTTTTTATGCAAACCCCCAAAATAAAGGGGAAAAGATTTTGCACACCTTGGATATACACAGGCAGTTGCGATATTATTTGAGCAGAACTAAAGGGTTCAGGCAGTCTCAGCAGTTGTTTATTTCTTTTGCTTTGGGTTCTCAGGGCAAGCCTGTGTCAAAACAAACTATTTCTAAGTGGATTGGGTTTTGTATTGCTTTCTGTTATTCCCATCATGGTAAGGAGGTTCCAGCTGGGATTAGGCCTCATTCCACTAGAGCTACTGCCACTTCTACACCTTTTTTAAGGGGGGTGGCAACTAAAGATATTTTGGAGGCAGCTACTTGGAGTTCAGTGCATACCTTCTCTAAGCATTACCACCTTCCACTTTACTCTAAATCTAGGGCTGGGTTTGCCACTGCTATTTTACAGGGCATTTTGGCAGCACCTTCTACTTTCTAGTTTGCCATCCTCCCTTACCTCTGCTTTGGGATTCTACCCAAGTGTAAGGACTGCAGCAATGTGAGATGAAGAACATAGTACAGTTTTGTACCTACCATAAATGTAGATGTTCGAAGATCCACGTTGCTGCAGTCCAGTTTACCCTCCCTCCTTCCCCTCTGTTGTTAGAGGCGGTTGTGTGGGTTGGATTGTAAATATTGTACATATTGTATATATATTGTTCATATGATTAGTGCAAGGGTGGTTGGTTGTTTGTTGCTGTCTTTTGGTTTTTGACCTTTCTGTTTAGGGTCTTCTGACATCTGGGGCAAGAAAAGACTGAGGATATGACGTCGGTCATGCGCATTTGTACACTGACGTTCTGATGTCAGTCTTAAGCGCCTTGACCGACGTCAGCCTAATACGTTGATATTCGGGCCGACCGAGGACAGCGGACTACCCAAGTGTAAGGACTGCAGCAATGTGGATCTTCGAACATCTACATTTATGGTAGGTACAAAACTGTACTTTTTACCAGGAGCCATACCATGAATTTTGACTCCTGGATGCCCCAGAGCTGCACTCTGAATCAAGTGCCTTCACCCACACCAGCCATTCTGCCTGCAGTGGGAGGCTACAACCAGTTATGAGATGTATTCCTGCCTATGGGGTTTAAATACGGCCATTTTCCCGCACTTTGCCATGATTGGCCAGTTTTGAAAAGGCTAAGCTATGGGCACACCTGCGTACATAAGGTTGGCACTGTTTAAAGAGGTATACCACTATGGAGATTGAACTGGCTCCCCTACACATTGCTTACACTTACTAACATGAGCTGTGCTGCAGTTAGCATTGTTTCATAGTTGATTATCACTATATTTGCCATTTGGCAATGATTTATTCTTCATTACAGGTTATATTATGTATCTGGTATCCGTGATTCATGTGTACATACACTGTATGGGGTCCTGGGAACTTCAATACTTTATTACCATAACACCTCAAATCTATGCTTACTGCAGTACTCCAGTTCACATATTTATGTTCTGTGGCAGGTTATCCAACATCACACTGTACATATATTCAGTTCACATGTTTGATTTGATTTTCCTGTGGTGAGGATTAGTTTGCTGATACCTCATGCATATCTTTTGCTATGATGGCTTAGTTGTTAACTACTGTGACTATAGTATACAGGGTCCTGCATTTGAGCCTTGCAGAGGCAGTTTATTTTGTTGCTGGGCAGAACATGGGCCGTTAGATCCAGAGTGATTAAGGCACTTTAAAGCAGTTATAAGCGGGTTTGCTTGGGTTTGCATGATGGTAAGCACTGCTAACCACCGGTTACAGTTTCTTACACTCAGTTAGCTTCTATTTTGCTTAATCTGTGTAGGCAATGTTTACCCCTGCACAAACGCACTTAAATATGCGTACTAGTGCTTATATATGCTTACTACTGCTTATTTGTGCTTAAACCTGCTTACTAGTGCCTTATTCATTATGACACTGACACTTCACATGTACATTTCATGCAGTACTCCAGTTCACATTTAAATGTTATTATGTAGGTTATACGGCAAAAAGATATAAAAGTATGTTCATATACAGATTTCACATGGAAAATGATATGTGCTGCAGTGGGACTTAAACCGGGAATGCCTGTTTATTAGGTAGGTGTTCTAACCACTACACTATTGCTGTGCTGCTTCATTCGCATATATATTCCTTGTTATCCTCTTCAGCCTTTTCAGCTGCTTTAACCATAGCTAAGCGATGAGCATACCCACGCACCTATGGTTAGCTGTACTCGGGGTTTTAAAAAAATAATAAAAGGGTCTCTTAATTTTCTTTAAACATGCTGTTGCTGTTGAACACATGGGGACGGTTGGTGGGGATATGCGGACACCTATGAGTGGTCTCGCTCATTTATCTACACTTTCTTCTGTTCTACTTTGCAGGGGCATGTTTATTCTGAGAGCTCTGCTCTCAGACACGCCCCCTGCACTCGTCCACGCTCTGTGTGGCATTAGGAGTTCAGGCAGTGTGCCTTCATTAATATGCATGGTGCGCTGCCATCCTCCTCTTAAACTGCCGCTTCCGTGCAGGACTAGATTAGTCCTGCACGGAAGTTTAGTAAACCTGGGGGATAGAATAAACCATTACAATTACATCTTCATCAGTCTTATCAGTACTTTGACTTTTCTTGAATTATTTTGAAATTTGTTCTGCTCTTCAATACAACTCTCAAATTCACAAACAATAGCAAGCTTCTTATGATTGCCAGTGAAATTGTCATAGCCAATGTGATATGTGTGTGTGTGTGTGCGTGTGTGTTTGTGTATAGTTGGCTAGGACACTGATTTTTCATTTTTTTTTGTACAAAATGCCCACAATTTCCAAAATATGGACTGCTTATGTACTGGGAAATTATGAGATTTTGTGGGATTTGGCATTTAAGCCTAGAGTTTGCACTTTTTCTTGTATTTACTATTTGTTAAATTATTTGTTTGTTTTATTGAATGCTGCGTATATAGTATCTGTTTTAATTATTTATATGTATAGATGAAGTAAAAATCATAATAGTAACAAGACAGGCTGGAATTTATTGGGTATAATTCCCAGAATTTCAGCTCACAAAAATGGAATTCTGTGTTTAGTAACCATAAATCAGTATCCTTGATACGTATTATGGGAGCACATGAAAATGCTGAAGGCAATTTCAGCAAACGTAAATGACTGAAGTTAGTTTGCTGAAACTACATTCATTGTCAGTGGATATTGATCCATTCTCCACTATTGGGTGACCTTGGATTTGGTATATATATGTTCTGGGGTCTGGGGGATCCCTCTCAAATAGGAGGTGGGCGGGGGGGGGGCTTGCCCCCTGCAAAAAAATCTTTTCTCAGAATGTTTGCTGAAGGTAGCTTTGGCAAGCAGTTTTTTGTAGTTTTTACATTAACTGAAACTGCCTTCATTGAGTTGACATTAATCCATATATAGCTATGCAATATATCTATGTAATTATTAAGCTATACTTATTCATTATAAACACACACACACACACACACACACACACACACACACACACACACACACACACACACACACACACACACATCTATATTACAGAATGATTCACCAAGTATGGACATATCTCTCAACTTCTCAGAGCAAGAAACCTGGATAAAGCCAGAAATAATGGAGTGACAAAGGCCCAAAAAGTAGGTACAGATTTTAAATACTGCTCCTATAAACTTTTAAAGTTGCTAGAATGATAGATTTTGCATTATTATATATTTTTTGAAGGAAATGAAATCTGAAACTGAAATATTATTCTCAGCTGGAGTGTGGGGAGTGCCTTCTGTGTGCAGTCTGCGTGTCCCCCCCGCGGTTGGGTGGGCATTCGAAAGACATGCGTAAATGGGCGTGCCTTCGCTGAAGGTTGAATGTCGAGCTGGCACCTCAGCGTTCGTGAAAATCTACTGCTAATCATTAGCGGACCGGAGTTCCGCTGTGGCGACCCCTAACTGGGAAAATCCGAAAGACAACAACATTTAATGACTTCAATCCTCAAAGGTTTGCCAGAAAACCACAACATTTTATGAGGAAAAGACCAAAAATAACAGGCAAAAGTCTGGACATTCTGCAAAAATCAGGACAGTTGAGAGGCATGAGTATAGGCTATGCTTGTCAAAAAGCACTCAGCTCAGATAGCTAGCTCTTTAGAATGTATCTGGCTGCATCTTTAAAAGGACATAATTTATACAACATAATGTGTCAATGCTTGTTTATACCATTATGTGAGAGAGCTGAATATGTCAAATATTTCCAGGTATACCTTCAGATGAACTGCAGTGCTGTTTATCAGCCTGTAGTCATAGAAGGGAAGATGCTGGTCTTCTAAATCCCTTGACACCTGTGTTTAAAGATATGTTTTCTGTAGAGGTTTAACGGCTGTTTTCAGTATCAGTAAAAATTGTCTTTTTTTCACTGAAATCCATACAGTAGGAATGATCATTGAGTGTATGGCTTTTCAAACTCATCTGAAAATTAGTTAAATAAACATGGAGTCCAATAGTTTGGGCACATATTCTGAAATTTTCAAGGCACTCACATACAATTGCAGTTCTGATTATTTTGACAGACTGATGCTAACCAGTGACTGCTTATGACAGAAAATATTGAGATAAAAAAAGAACATTTTGCCCTGTAACTCCTAGTCTGTTTACCGTGGAAAATAAGTGAACAGACTTGTAAAGATCGCAGACACAAAGGACCAGCCACCTAGTTTATAGTGTAGCAAAGTTAATGGAAAAATATCTTTATATTTTTATGGTTACTTCATAGATACATGCCCATTTTATTGTTGTCTGTAATTTCTTTTTCTCATACCACTGTTATTGTCAGGCACTGTTTTTCTTGCATGTTCTATCTTCAGGCCAGATAAACAGTATCAGAATCAAGCTAAAGTGTGATAGGATGTCAAGGGATGGACAAGATTAAGCTACAACATTTTGGGACTCTGGGAAGGCACTAAGTGTTATTAGATCACTAAGATTTGAACCTAGCACTACTTAATAAAGTTGCACTATAAAACTCAAATTTGAATGCAGTTTTGATTTTTGGATGTAGTATATGAGCTGTATTCATCCATCCATGCTTGTGAGTCATATCTAATTATTATAGCAGCTCCATGACCAGTCACCATTATCCACGTAGTTTACTGGGCAGGTAAGGAATAAATGTAGATTCACAGGCCTTTCTTCTATATCTGTCTCACATATACAAACACACACACACACACACACACACACACACACACACACACACACACACACACACACACACACACACACACACACACACACACACACACACACACACACACACACACACACACACACACACACACACACACACCTACTGCATGTCTGTGGGAGGTTTAAAAAATGAAATACCCAGTGGAAACCCATGCAAACACAAGGAGGACATGCAGACACTACTCAGATGGCACGGCAGCTAAGAGCACAATAAGAGACCCTGTTGCTGTGAGGAGATAATTGACTCACTCCTCTACTGTGCCATGCAAAATGAGCTACATACTCATTTAGAAAAAAAAATTGGAAACCATTTTAAACTTAGAAATATGGCCTGAATGAAAGGCGAGGAAGGTAGTTTTACAGTAAATAAAATCCAAAGTTTAATGTTCCTTCCATTCTAATTTATTGTAGTTTGTTATTTTGGAACGGGAGGAACATTAAACCTTGGATTTTATTTACTGCAAAACTACCTGCCTCACCTTTCATTCAGGCCATATTTCTTGGTGTTACTAACCATTTTAAGCTTACCAAATGATGGGAAGTTCAGCAGAAGTATCTGCTGTTCTCTAGTGCTCTGCTGATTTTCACTTCCTAGATGCGTGGTATATTGACAAAACATTATGAACACCGTCTGCTCATTCATGAATAGTTCAATAACTTAACATGAGTTTCCTACTTGACTTTTCATGTATAAATTTGACAAAGAAGTTAGAGTTTGTTATTCTGCCACATACTTCTATATTTTCTGTTGGGACACTAAAGTTTAAAGATGTGGAAGGACTACATAAAATGTGACATCACTACTGTCCTTGCTCCCCCTGTAGGCACCCCTTGTATACATAATCTGCAGTTAGGCGGACAGATACATGGATAGTAGACCTGCATCCTTCTGGAATAACAGAATATCTTGTTTGTTGTCTTCTCTTAGTAGCAAAAGGATGCCTCATGATTTTTTTTTATACTTAAGGCTACCACATTAACATCTTAACAGTAGCATGGCAATTACATTGATAGTATGACTCGTGACTATTCTGTGCAAAGAAAAATGTAGGTGCTGTTGTATAGGTTATCATCTGTAAGGCTAATCATTTCATAACTGACTGTAAAATTATTAAAAAAACAACAGAACTACAATGTAGTGCAATATATCAAAGTCAAATTACTTTAGTTTAACAGGGAGTAAATCTTTCTTGCCTTCTTGCACCTTATATTGTATAAGCTCAGATATCTGACCTTCTTTTATTTCTGCAGTTCCTTTCCTTTGGAAATTTGTCACATAATTCAAGAGCTGGGAGACTCCAAAATGACTAACAGGAGCAATAATTAAGGGTAAATTTAACAAAGTGGTATATTTAAGATGCATTTTAAAGGTTATTCCTTAACAGAAATATCACAGCCCGAAAGTGCATTAGAAAGATGTACAGATTATTTTCAGTTACTATGGGCTCAGATTTACCTTCAGAGCTGTAAACGTGACTTGCAGATTTTTTAATATTCTAGCAATATTCTTGTATTTCCTAAGGAATCAAGTTTTGTGTCCTCTCATTTTCAGCCGTCAGAGTTGTCAAGTGCTCAAGACAGTCTTGAGTCATGTCTGACATACAGCTGTCAACATGCTGTAACAGTAACAGGAAAAATGCCAGAGAGAAACCAGGTAGCTATTACAGCCTGATCCTAGTAGCTGTCAAAACAATGTGCAGTACTGTCCGACAGGGTCAACAGAATATGAAGCTTCCAGACAAAAGCAACTTGTAGTATAGAAAGGCAAGTAATAAGACTGCCTCCTGCAAGACATTGCGTAAAGAATTTAAGATGCATATTACAAGTGGTTTGGAACATTGTGCTGCAAACCTGGCATATCGTAACTGAAAAATATTTCAAGGACGATTCAGGGGCAACCCGCATAATTCTTGAGTAGACATATGGGTGGGTAAACTTCTTATTAAAGAGGTATGGAATGAACTACTGCATAACCCACATAGTTAAAGGCTGTGATATTGAAAACAGCAAAAAATACAAGAAAGGAAAGCATTTCAGGATCAGCTAACATTATTCTTGCAGTCTTATTAAGGACAAACACATTTGTTTAATATTAGTGTATTGATAAAATTGAGCTAGATTAGCTACTGATAAAAAAATGACATTCCCACATAGTTTCCATGTCTCTGGTGCCTGGGATTCAGAAACAATGTGAATGTGATTGTGGACAGCCCTCCTCTGTTGACTGTGTGTATGCAATGAGCCCTGATGCTCATTAACATTGTGGCTAGGCAAGAGTGAGCAAACAACATGGACTGCAAGAAGAGAGCGTAGTAGCATGTTGTGACCGCAGGGAAGTATGAGTACTAGTGCACTAGCAGTACTCATTGATTATGCACATGTACTCATTGATTATGCACATGTACTCAGTGATTGTGCACATGTACTCATTGATTATGCACATGTACTCATTGATTATGCGCATGTACTCAGTGATTGTGCACATGTACTCAGTGATTGTGCACATGTACTCATTGATTATGCACATGTACTCATTGATTATGCACATGTACTCATTGATTGTGCACCTGCCTTGATTATGTTCTGCATGATCCCATACGCATATTAATGGCAAGAAGGATGAGCGATGAAGCAGACTTAAAAGGCCATGATGCTTGTGTGCTGTTCTATTTTTTGACCATATTAAAGTTTGGAAATGTGATATAGGAAAGTGATGAAAAGGGGTAAGCAAGCAGAGGGAAAAACATAAGGGTAAGAAGGTAAGGAATGAGTGTATGGAGGTGGGGAAAGAGGGATTTTTTTGGGTAGGGACAATTGTCCATATATATATATATATATATATATATATATATATATATATATATATATATATATATAAAGAGAGAAGTAAGAGGATGACAAGAGGGTTGGGTAGTAGGGTCACACAAACAAACACAGAAGACAGACAAGACTGAAAGGGAAGGTACTGAAACAATCAGCAATGGGGAAAACAATGGAGAAGGAGACATCAGACACACAGAGGAAAGACAATTGTGATAAAGAGGATTGGACAACAAATGCGGCAGGCAGAGCCATAAAAGGGAGGCGAACACTGAGATGGAAGATAGGATGGGATGGACAGCTGCACTCTCTGCCAGCCATGACCCATTTGGAGTATTTTCTCCACTGTGGCTTCTCTTACCACTGGGCTCTGTCTCTGATGTTAAAGCCAGTGCAGGGCAGGGATGCAATCATGAGAGGAGTGCCTCACTCTGGCTGATTCAGGCAGTCAGGTGCCACTTAATAATGTCCCCTTTCATTTTCTCCAGCCGACACTGGGTGGCATACATATTGCATCCCCTGTTGCTACTTGCTGCAGGTGTTATGCCATTACTTTCCTGAGCATGGCTGCTGTTACTTATGCCAGGGGGTGAAGGTGACAGCATCTGCAGTGGACACGGCTGCCTGTGGTGTTGCTGTAGCCACTGGTGATGGGGAGATATACCCGGATTGTGGCATGGGGTACTGGCCTGGATGCTACTTTACATAACTGTAAAAGAAATAGAGAAAAAAAACAAACAAAATAAGAACACAAATAAATGCATATAATGGAAATAATAACAAGAATGTGGGTGGCGAGAAAAAAGTGCAAATACAATGAAAATATGAAGTTAAAATACCTGTACTATAATGCAAAAGTAATGAAACAACAACCACACTGTAACAATGATGTGCCAATAACCAACAGTGAGGGGACTTAAACATACAATCCACATTACATGCAACTGCAAAGGAACTGACTTTACTTGCCGCACTATATTGGGAGCCTAAGAGAAAGCTACAGTGAAAAACACAGTTATGGTGTGAGCAGCACATTTGCAGAATGAAAGATGCAACAATATTCAGCATCTAGGCAGCTTGAACTCATAATATCCACTGCCTGTAACCTCTAAGTCATTGCATTTACAGCTAAACTGCATCAGAAATTTGAGAAAATCCTGTATGGAAAACTCAGTAATAGCGTGTGCCACACTTTCAGAATAAAGAAACAACAGCAGCAGAAATATGCAAACTATAGGGGACTTGAGCCCACAATTTTCATCACCTGTAATCTCTAACTCACTTCATTTATATGCTGAGATACTTCAGGCACCTGAGGGGAATCTGTGTGGACTCGCACACTGATGCTGTGTGCCATACACTTGCATAATGTAAGAGGCAACCATATGGAACCTCTCTGGACTTGAGCACACAACTTTCATTGCTTGTAACATTCAAATCTCTGCATTTACATGCTGAGATACATTAGGATTCCAAGAGAAGCACATACTTGTCACTAGTGGTGTGTATTATGCAGTTGCAGGATAAAGCAGACAACATTAAAAAAAAAAACTTCTTGGGGACTTGAACTCACAACACACATCATCTGAACCTCAAAGGTATAAATTTACATGCTGAGCTACATGTGTACTAAAATGTACAGTAATGCTTTTTACTACACATCACAGAATGAGAACTTTACTAAGGAGGAGCCAAACTCCCTGCCTGCAGTATAGTAGGGCAGCAGTGCCTCAACATGTTGAGCTATGTGTATTAGTGCATGGAAGAGTGCAACCAGCAGCATTTGTATAATCAGCCCTATACTGCTCTTACTCAATACTGAACATGCCACCTAGTGCCAATATACTGTACTTGGCAATTGTAATACCTATCTCCTTTTATGCTGAATACTCCCTATATAGGGAGTTATTTTTCCAAACATACCTGTTGCAGTCACAGCAAACTACTAGGGTAGCATTTAAAAAAAAGCATAACATGGTAGGATACATCCTTAACAAGTACACAGTTTACAATATAACATCAATGGATGGTTACAATTTATGTACAGTTTATGGCACTGCTGGCAACTCATACTTATGTAACAATTAAGTATTACTCTGTAGATTTGGTAGTGTGGCAACCCTAGGAAAAAAACACATCCTTATTCTCAGAATTGTAATGAGAACTGGCTTGTTTTTCCATGTCATGCTACACTACCTTTAACAGGCATATTCACCCCACTGCTCCCCATGCTGCACAAGCCTCCCCCTCTCACCCCAGTGTTCCCCATACTGCACAAGCCTCCCCCTCTCACCCCAGTGTTCCCCATGCTGCACAAGCCTTCCCCCTCATCCCAGTGCTTCCCATGTTGCACAAGCCTCCCCCTCATGCCAGTGTTCCCCATGCTGCACAAGCCTTCCCCTCTCACCCCAGTGCTCCCCATGCTGCACAAGCCTCCCCTTTTCATGCCGGTGCTCCCCATGCTGCACAAGCATGCCCCTTTCACCTCAGCGTTCCCCATGCTGCACAAGCCTCCCATCTCACCCCAGTGTTCCCCATGCTGCATAAGCCTCCTCTCTCACCCCAGTGTTTCCCATGCTGCACAAACTTCCCCCTCTCACCTCAGTGTTCCCCATGCTGCACAAGCCTCCCCTTCTCATCCCAGGGTTCCCTATGTTGCACAAGCCTCTCCCTCTCACTCCAGTGCTCCCCATGCTGCCCAAGCCTCCCCCTCTCACCCAAGTGCTCCCCATGCTGCACAAGCCTCCGCCTCTGCAGCTGCACATTTTCTTCAATCTTTTTACAAACAGTGGGTATAATAACACAATATGGGAAGAGGAACAAAGATGGAGATGTCAGAAAAACAGAGGAAATGCAATGGGGAAGGTGGAATTGTACAACAATCAGGGTGGGCATAGTCATAAAAAGACAGGGAAATACCAGGATGGGGTGAAGATGGGTTTTAGAGCTGCAACCCCTGCCAGCTGTGACCTAGTGGGAGTTTACTCACCACCCAGGGCACTGTCATCACTGGGCTCTGTCTCAGATGGTGGAGACAGTGCTTTACAGGACTGCAACTCAATGAGTCACTGGAAGAGTTTCTGTATGTATCCAATTCATGTGTCTATTTCCTGTCTATTATCTCCCTCAAAATGTCTTCCAGCTGTTGATGGGTCCACTGAGATCACTACCAGTAAGTACAACTGCCACAAAATTTGGTGCAGGGCTATCTGTAGTGGGTGGTGCAGGTAGGGTAGGAGGCATGGAGGTGACTGTGACAGGCTAAGAATGAGATGTTTTGGGTACATCTGGTGGTGGTGTTGCTTCTGGTGGTAGTGGTGGTGGTGCTGGGGCTTCTGGTAGTGGTGGTGGTGGTCCTTCTGATGGTGGTGGTGGTGCTTCTGTTGGTAGTGGTGGTGCTTCTGGTGGTAGCAGTGGTGGTACTTCTGATGGTAGTGATGGTGGTGCTTCTGATGGTGGTGGTGGTGCTTCAGGTGATAGTGGGGGTGATGGTAGTGCTTCTGGTGGTGGTGGTGATGGTGCTGGTGCTTCTGGTAGGTGGTGGTGGTGGTACTTCTGGTGTTGATAGTGGTAATGATGCTGCTGCAACCTGTGTTGGAGGGCTAACATACTTTGTCTGAGGGATGGGTGCAGGTCTAGATGGTGCTGCATGTATA
The DNA here is from genome assembly GCF_019279795.1 of Protopterus annectens. NCBI lineage: Eukaryota > Metazoa > Chordata > Ceratodontiformes > Protopteridae > Protopterus > Protopterus annectens. The sequence goes on from NC_056738.1 coordinate 253,141,351, forward strand.
ATATTAACATAAATGGAGGTAAACAACATAATAAATCAAATGAATGTGTGAGATAGAAAGAGTAGTGAAAAAGAAGGTGGGGAGAGAGAGAAGTATACTTACAATGAAAAAATGAAGTGCGTGTGCGCGCGCGTGTGTGTGTGTGTGTGTGTGTGTGTGTGTGTGTGTGTGTGTGTGTGTGTGTGTAGATTTTTTTTTCTTTTTTTTCAGAAGAATAAACATACACATAATATACTTGAATGAACAGCAAACACACTTTTCAATTTACCAAGGCTGTTTGCATACATAAGTAAGAGGGGGCCATGAACCCACACTCATCATTACCAGCAGTCTGAAAAAAACAAAGCGTTAACATATTGACCTGCTTGGATAACCAAATAGGTGAGTGTAGTCTTACACAGAGTAATAGTATGTCTGAGACAAATGTGCATCCAAAGACAAAATTCTGGTCTGACATACATTCCCCTAGTTACTATAATGGAAGGAAGCAAATATACTGACACAGCAATTGTCCAGTGAGAAATTAAAAAAAAAATAGGTTGCTCATAGTTATTTTTTACTTCTAATCTTGTATTTGGCAAAAATAAACAAACACCTCAAAATAAAATAAAAAAGCTTTAAGCTCACATGGGGGTGGTGGGGGGTGCAGGCGTGAACCTACAGGTATCACCATAATGTGAGAACACAGCATTAAGATCTTGAGTCATTTAACCAAGTACATGGCAAGATACACACACACACACACACACACACACACACACACACACACACACACACACACACACACACACACTTAAAATCAGTCATACTGCCACCTTTAGACTATGGAGGTTATCACAGAGGTAGCATTGATGTTTAAAAGCTATACTGTATGAAACTGCATGTAGACTACCTTTAATATCAAAAGCTGTACATTATGAAGCAAACATACCCACCACAATGCTCTCTTAAGCACTTTAAACTCCTCCTGTGCAGCTGCCTCTTCCTTGCAATCACTTCACAGGCTATGGAGAGAAAAACAACACTGTGTAGTATCTGAGGATGGCACTCACTGGCAGGTTATATGTGTAGCAAACATAAGTTCTACTTACAGTACATAGATAGTGCCTGTCATCTACATTCAGCCTTCTGTCACTTAGGAGGTCTGTTTGTCAATACCTCAGTTACTAAAATGGGGATGATACTGTTCCCGCATGTGTGGATGTCAGTGACATGCATGATAGCCTGAGCAAGACCACTCCAAGCTTCAGACTTAATACTGATGCCTTTCATAGCTCACTTGCAGGAGAAAGATTTTTTCTTCTCCACACACCACCTCTGTACTCTAAAAGGGGCACTCTCTTTTATTCTGTAGTCATGATGTCTCATCTTGAAGAAACACAGGGAAAAATGGCCAAAATATTATGCTCATGGCTGTGCACCCATGTGCCTCATAACAATGGGTGTCAAAGAGCACCTTATGTGAACAGCAGATGGCAGTCTAGGATAATATAGCTACTGTATTACTTTTGTTCATAACACACATATGTGAAATTTAACAGTCCTGTATTACTATTTATGCTGTAAAGGAAACAGATACTACGACTCCATTTTCATGAGGTTAGATGTGTAATTATAAATCTCCTCCAAAGGCATGGCATGAACTGGGCAATGCGCAGTGTTACCTGTGTTAGGACACAGGAGTGAGCGTGGCATCAAAGACAATCAAGTGCAGTGCTTAGCAGATTTTCTTTTCAAGCAAACTTAGCAATTCAAATTAATAATGAGTTGAACTTTACTTAGCAAAATCATCATGTCGCGCCAAGTGAATCTGCACAAAATAAGCATGAGGGAGGCATTGAACCTCATTGTGCTTCAGAAGAACTCACTGAGCAGCAACTTCTGAATCTGCAACAGCAATACAAAAGTTCTGTTCATATAAGGTAAGTACTACTTTTTACAAATATATTTTGTCAAGCATGGCTGTTTTAACTGCTATTGTACTTGTTGACATAATTTGAAATAGGTTTGTCACTACATGCAAATGCTTCTTGGAAGGTGTATTGAGAGGGTGACTAGAATGCTAAGGCAATTGTAGGGCTAAAGGAATGTTAAGCATCATGGGAGACACACCTATCAGTACATACTCAGAGCACAGTTGAACACTTTTTCTCTGGCCTTGTGATACCACTTTCAATAAAGAGAGTTGCCTATTGTATACATTACATATATACATCATTTGCAAAAATCTTTTTAACTCCAAGAGAAAACGGTCATGTCACCTTAGTCAGCTACAATGTTATAGCTATTGTTTTGTAGGTGACATTTGCTCAGTAAACTTATATCCGTGACATTACCTAAAGTGTGGATTTAGATATGTTACTTTCAGGCGTACAAACAGTATGCTATATTGGCAAGGGTAGACTGGTGGTATAAGGGTTTTGCAGAGTCACTCATGGACGAGGCTGTTAATTCTACTGTTTTCCATATCTGTAGAACAATGCCTAAAAAAAAAAAAAAAAAAAAAAACAGGGAAAGAAGAGGCATGCAGTAGACTCTGGTGAAAAGATTTAGAAAATTAGGTGCTATTCCAGGCCTTCCTTTTCCATAGATGATAGCTCTTTGCTCTGCATGCTGCTGAGCAGATCTACTAGGAATGTGCATGCAAAGATGTGGTGGCAGGTTTTAATGCCACAGTGGCCACAATCATAGTTATGATTATGAAGGCCACTGACATAATGTGCTGTCAAATTAAGAGGTGAACACTTGCACAATAAGGTAAGCCAATGGGAGGTGGGCCCTTGAGTTAACCATCTGTCATGGAGATAGTAGAGTTTCTAAGCTTTGTCAGAGGCAGTGGCACCTCCACATATTCCCACGGTGAGGTACTGGATGTTAGTGCAGAGTGAAAGTGGCCAGCTAGACAGTCTACCGGTAATGGTAGATCTCTTTCTGGGTAAGATTACCTGTAGGTCCTCTGAACACTTAGTCACTGTTTAAATTATTAAAGCTGTCCGATTTACAGTATAGAGGAACATAAGGTATTCCTCCTCCATGGCCATCTGTACAAGGTATGAAATTAAAATATTTATCTTTCTAATGTTCATATTTGTACACCCCTGTTCCATGTATATGCCTGGTGCTGGATCACACTTAGACGGGATATTATGCCCTGGTGTATTCACAAGTAATTCTTTATCTGGCAGCAGCACTGTGGAATTGCCATGGCCTTATTTTGGAGGATCTGAAACCTTTGATAATGATGGCAGAGAAGCTAACATAGTTAGGAGGTATAGTGTGAATGTTGGAAACAGGGAATGTGGTCAGTGCATCTGTTACACAGGCCATGGACACAGACAGACTCTATACCTTTGGATACCCAGGAGGCATACACAATACAGGGAGGATATGTTAATGGGGGTACTAGCAGTCAGGGAACTGTGGTACCTCCTAGTAAACAAACATGCCAGAATCTTCCCCTAGCACCCATGGGCAGAGAGATACACAAAGGGAGTGGGTAATGGTGCTCAGTGGAAACATGGTTACCCCAATCTCCCTGAATTTGATGTGCAGTGGTCACAGCCAGCATATGTAAAGGACAGTTGTGGAGACACAGGCCAGTACCACCACAAGCATGGCAGAGTTAATGAGGGTGATGCATTTTGTGCAGGATGACCTATGGGAGTGCATATCTCTTATGTGCACTTGTTTGGATAGAATAAGTCATATGCGGGAACTTGCCATGTCCTCACAAGCTGACCTTCCAGAGGTGAGGAACTGTCCATGAAACTACACCACTACTACCTCCACAGATTGCAGCCATCATGACTGTGGATGGCCTAGATAATGCTCTGCTGTGCTAGCACTTCCCCAGGTACACGTGGAGGTGTCTACACCAAGCAGAGGATATACTCGTGGATGTGGCAGTCACAACAGTGGCATGTCCTATAGGAGATACTGCTCACAGTCACAAAGTACACCAGCATCTAGCCAGAGTCATTGGACAATCAAATAACTTCTGGTAGAGCTAGCCCTTGTGGGCAGGTGCTTGCATGGGATGCTTAAATCTATTCTATGCTATGCATGACTTGGAGCTGCCCAGTACATAGAACCACAGTATTACAACTATGGCTGAGGCTATGTCCCAGCAGATCCACCCTCACACCACCATAGGCCACAGTACACCACACACACAAACTTCCACTGAAACTGGCCATTCACACAAACTTTTACATTAAATCCACAGCAACAATATGCAATACATGCAAAAGCACATTTTATTTTAATAATTCTCAGCAGTCTTGCATTTTTCTTTGAAAAACTTGCACTCATGTGCTCCCTTTCCCACCTGTATAAAGATGATAATTGTGTCCTGTGCATTATGCCACTACAAACTGCATCCACTTCCATCTGGCATGATTATTTCCTGCTAGTTGCTCCTTTACTGACTCCCCATCTGACTCAGCCTCCACAACCTGATGTGGTGAGAACTGCTGCCCCTACCAAGTACCCAACTTGCTGTAACTGCCTCCTAAGTATGATATTATATAATACTGCACACACTGGCACTATTTTTACACACATGTCAGCATCATATTGCAGAGCACCACAGGGCAAATCCAGAGAGCTAAAGCATATCCTCAGCAACTCAGACAGGTGCACTGTAGTGTTCTTTGTTTGTGATTGGGCACAGCTATACCTCTGTTCTTTTTGGTTTTGTGGATTACATTTGGGTGTCATATGCCATGGTTCCAGAGCATATTCAATATCACTAACAATATAGCTGTAGATGAAGTCACCATCACAATATGTCAGTACAGGCTGGTACAGGTAAAAGGTGTACAATATGTGGGAGTCATGATAACGGGCTGGGTGGTCTGCATATGCATTTTAGATGATACCCTCTGCACTGCAGACTTGTCATCAGTTGATGGCATGATACCCTTCATGGTTAAGCTATCTCCTTTCCAGTTCACCAGGTGGGGGGGGGGTGTTATTTCAATGCTGGTATTATCTAGGGCCCCTAGTGTCTCAGAGAAATGGGTTATATCTTAGAAATCCCGCATTGTGTCAGCTATCTCCTTTGTGCTATGTAGGAACTACATATGCTACCCCACTTGCTGAAGCATGATGCTGAAAAACTGATGGAGTGTTCTTAGGATACCCCAGATGTGTCCCCAGTAGGTCAGCTAATATATGTAATGCCATACATACCTTAGTATCCAATGAGACAGGACTGTAGATGAGGCTGACACATGGCCACAATTTCTTGTAAGGTATCCTTAGCCACACACTGGTCCACAAAATCAGTGTTGTGGAGTCCATAAGACATTAAGCATAATTGGCTGACCCAATATCTCCAGGGATGACATTGTGCACCATCAGACAAAGCAATGTCAATAAGAGTTTTTTTGCAGATGCACGTTTACTAATGCAATCGCACCCTCTGCAATGCTTTTCTGGTTCCTTTAGTCTAAACATGAACATTCATCCAAGTTCAAATATGCAGCAGGTGCAGTTCCATTATACAACACTTTGCATTTATTAATCATGCCACCATATTGTCTGGCCTCATTTGCATGCCCCAAGATGCTCATTGTAGCAATACTGCTCATTACCGTGTCATTATATAGCCACTGGCATATGTCTCACCCGACCATGCTGCTCAGCCTTCCCGGATTATGGTCCATACTTCTGAATCTCAAAAATCAGTGTATGGCTGTTCAACACACAAATTCCCTTACTGTGATGTAGCAAATTTTTCTACATTCAGCCCACAGAGTATCAGTTCGACATAAATTTCAGCGTGGTGTGTAACAACTTCCTGTACTGATAGTAATCACATATACACAAAGCGCTTTAGACAAAGTAAGATTCTGCAGACACTTTTATTATGGCTAATATTTTGTTTATGTGCCAAATAACTACAAGTTTGCTGCAA